>NC_133361.1:91188117-91464935 GCF_049309525.1 Garra rufa
GTTGCTATCGATTTCTTCAAAAGTAGACATAATGACTTCTCTTTGAAATTGCGGTCGAATCTGTCTGACCTCTGCATAACTTGAGGGTGTGCTAATTGTCTTTCTGATATTATTGATCTTCTCAGAAAAGAAGGAAGCAAACTCATCGCACTTGCTGTCAGAGAGCAGTTCACTAGGGATCTGACTAGGGGGGTTTGTTAGTCTCTCAACGGTAGCAAAAAGAGTGCGAATGAAAAAACAACCTCCTTCCAGCCAGAGTCGAACAAGCGACCTAACGATTGCCAACGCAACGCTTCAAGCCGGAGTCGAACCAGCTACCTAAGGATTGCCAACGCTTCACCTACAGTCCTCCACTCTACCAGCTGAGCTATCGAAGGCACAGGTACGTGGGGTCACAACCTCGGCCTATTAGGTTTCTGCAGCTCGACTGCTGGCCAAAAAACAGCCTTCGACGCAGGAAGACGTGTGGCCCGTTCGAAGTGGGAAGCCAAGAAGAACCCGCCTTCCCATACCCGCCTTCCCGAACCCGGGCCGCCTGGGTGAAAACCAGGAATCCTCACCGCTAGACCATATGGGAACTGGTCAGTGGAAACCTTGTCCAGGTAAAAAAAAAGACTCCAAAAATAGTCACGCCGTGCATTCGAAAAGACAAGCGTGGTCTTGCATTGTAACCGTTATCTCAAGGAAAAACAGCCTATCGCCGGTCTGTCAAGGTACAGAAATAAAAAAATCATGAGATTAGCAATGAAACTGAGATGCGGTTTTAACCGGATAAGTTGCTGATTATTGGCTAGTTCGGATTTCATTTTGTGTCCAACTTTTTCTCAAAGCCTGGGTGGCACGTAGGAATAGCTCAACAATTCGGCAAGCCCGTGACATCAAAACCAAACTGCATTACGCAAAAAGAGAAACACGAGCCAGCCAGAAGTCGAACCTAGAATCTTCTGATCCGTAGTCAGAGGCGTTATCCATTGCCCCACTGGCCCACCAACTGGGGGCCGTCGTGCTTGCGCCCGACTTGTTGGTTTTCGACGTGACAGAAGCCTGTATTGCTGTCTGCTTGTTCTCGTGCTATTAGCAGGCCAGCACCAAATCAGCCCTTCCCTTCCCTGGTGGTCTAGTGGTTAGGATTCGGCGCTCTCACCGCCACGGCCCGGGTTCGATTCCGGTCAGGGAACTCTCTTTTGCCCCCCTCCCCCCCAACGGCGGACTGTGAAATCAAGCTCTGCTGGGCGCTTTCAGAAGGCCGGCCCCCCCCCCAAAAAAAAGGTGGGCACATGAAAAAACAACCTCCTTCGAACCAGCGACCTAAGGATTGGCAACGCTTCACCTACAGTCCTCCGCTCTACCAGCTGAGCTATCGAAGGCACGGGTCTATGGGGTCACAACCTCTGCCTATTAGGTTTCTGCAGCTCGACTGCTGGCCAAAAAACGGCCTTTGACGCAGGAAGACGTGCGGCCCGTTCGAAGAGGGAAGCAAAGAGGAGCCCGCCTTCCCATACCGGGAGTCATACCCGGGACGCCTGGGTGAAAATCAGGAATCCAGACCGCTAGACCATATTGGAACTGGTCAGTGGAAGCCTTGTCCGGGTAAAAAAAAGATTCCAAAAATAGTCACGCCACGCATTCGAAAAACAAGCGTGGTCTTGCATTGTAACCGTTATCTCAAGGAAAAACAGCCTATCGTCGGTCTGTCAAGGTACAGAAATGAAAAAATCATGAGATTAGCAATGAAACTGAGTCGCGGTTTTAACCGGATAAGTTGCTGATTATTGGCTAGTTCGGATTTCATTTTGTGTCCAAGTTTTTCTCAAAGCCTGGGTGACACGTAGGAATGGGGCAACAATTCGGCAAGCCCGTGACATCAAAACCAAACTGCATTACGTAAAAAGCATAGCGCGAGCCAGCCAGGAGTCGAACCTAGAATCTTCTGATCCGTAGTCAGACGCTTTATCCATTGCGCCACTGGCCCACCGACTGGGGGAGCTAGTGCTTGCGCCCGACTTGTTGGTTTTCGACGTGACAGAAGCCTGTATTGCTGTCTGCTTGTTCTCATGTTATTAGCAGGCCAGCACCAGATCAGCCCTTCACTGGTTGTCTAGTGGTTAGGACTCGGCGCTCTCACCGCCGCGGCCCGGGTTCGATTCCCAGTCAGGGAACTCTCTTTTGCCCCCCTCCCCCCCAACGGCGGACTGTGAAATCAAGCTCTGCTGTGGGCTTTCAGAAGGCCGGCCCCCCCCAAAAAAGGTGGGCGCATGAAAAAACAACCTCCTTCGAGCAGGAGTCGAACCAGCGACCTAAGGATTGCCAACGCTTCAACTACAGTCCTCCGCTCTACCAGCTGAGCTATCGAAGGCACGGGTCTATGGGGTCACAACCTCTGCCTATTAGGTTTCTGCAGCTCGACTGCTGGCCAAAAAACGGCGTTTGACGCAGGAAGACGTGCGGCCCGTTCGAAGAGGGAAGCAAAGAGGAGCCCGCCTTCCCATACCGGGAGTCATACCCGGGACGCCTGGGTGAAAATCAGGAATCCAGACCGCTAGACCATATTGGAACTGGTCAGTGGAAGCCTTGTCCGGGTAAAAAAAAGATTCCAAAAATAGTCACGCCACGCATTCGACAAAACAAGCGTGGTCTTGCATTGTAACCGTTATCTCAAGGAAAAACAGCCTATCGTCGGTCTGTCAAGGTACAGAAATGAAAAAATCATGAGATTAGCAATTAAACTGAGTCGCGGTTTTAACCGGATAAGTTGCTGATTATTGGCTAGTTCGGATTTCATTTTGTGTCCAAGTTTTTCTCAAAGCCTGGGTGACACGTAGGAATGGGGCAACAATTCGGCAAGCCCGTGACATCAAAACCAAACTGCATTACGTAAAAAGCATAGCGCGAGCCAGCCAGGAGTCGAACCTAGAATCTTCTGATCCGTATTCAGACGCGTTATCCATTGCGCCACTGGCCCACCGACTGGGGGAACTAGTGCTTGCGCCCGACTTGTTGGTTTTCGACATGACAGAAGCCTGTATTGCTGTCTGCTTGTTCTTGTGCTATTAGCAGGCCAGCATCAGATCAGCCCAGCATCAGATCAGCCCTTCCCTTTTGGTCTAGTGGTTAGGATTCGGCGCTCTCACCGCCGCGGCCCGGGTTCGATTCCGGTCAGGGAACTCTCTTTTGCCCCCCTCCCCCCCAACGGCGGACTGTGAAATCAAGCTCTGCTGGGCGCTTTCAGAAGGCCGGCCCCCCCCCCAAAAAAAGGTGGGCACATGAAAAAACAACCTCCTTCGAACCAGCGACCTAAGGATTGCCAAAGCTTCACCTACAGTTCTCCGCTCTACCAGCTGAGCTATCGAAGGCACGGGTCTATGGGGTCACAACCTCTGCCTATTAGGTTTCTGCAGCTCGACTGCTGGCCAAAAAACGGCCTTTGACGCAGGAAGACGTGCGGCCCCTTCGAAGAGGAGCCCGCCTTCCCATACCGGGACTCGAACCCGGGTCCCCTGGGTGAAAACCAGGAATCCTCACCGCTAGACTATATGGGAACGGGTCAGTGGAAGCCTTGTCCGGGTAAAAAAAAAGATTCCAAAAATAGTCACGCCACGCATTCGAAAAAACAAGCGAGGTCTTGCATTGTAACCGTTATCTCAAGGAAAAACAGCCTATCGCCGGTCTGTCAAGGTACAGAAATGAAAAAATCATGAGATTAGCAATGAAACTGAGACGCGGTTTTAACCGGATAAGTTGCTGATTATTGGCTAGTTCGGATTTCATTTCGTGTCCAACTTTTTCTCAAAGCCTGGGTGACACGTAGGAATAGGGCAACGATTCTGCAAGCCCGTGACATCAAAACCAAACTGCATTACGCAAAAAGCGTAGCGCGAGCCAGCCAGAAGTCGAACCTAGAATCTTCTGATCCGTAGTCAGACGCGTTATCCATTGCGCCACTGGCCCACCGACTGGGGTCCCTCGTGCTTGCGCCCGACTTGTTGGTTTTCGACGTGACAGAAGCCTGTATTGCTGTCTGCTTGTTCTTGTGCTATTAGCAGGCCAGCATCAGATCAGCCCAGCATCAGATCAGCCCAGCATCAGATCAGCCCTTCCCTGGTGGTCTAGTGGTTAGGATTCGGCGCTCTCACCGCCGCGGCCCGGGTTCGATTCCCGGTCAGGGAACTCTCTTTTGCCCCCCTCCCCCCCAACGGCGGACTGTGAAATCAAGCTCTGCTGGGCGCTTTCAGAAGGCCGCCCCCCCCCCAAAAAAGGTGGGCACATGAAAAATCAACCTCCTTCGAGCCGGAGTCGAACCAGCGACCTAAGGATTGCCAACGCTTCACCTACAGTCCTCCGCTCTACCAGCTGAGCTTTCGAAGGCACGGGTATGTGGGGTCACAACCTCTGCCTATTAGGTTTCTGCAGCTCGACTGCTGGCCAAAAAACGGCCTTCGACGCAGGAAGACGTGCGGCCCGTTCGAAGAGGGAAGCAAAGAGGAGCCCGCCTTCCCATACCGGGAGTCAAACCCGGGCCACCTGGGTGAAAACCAGGAATCCTGACCGCTAGACCATATTGGAACTGGTCAGTGGAAGCCTTGTCCGGGTAAAAAAAAGATTCCAAAAATAGTCACGCCACGCATTCGGAAAAACAAGCGTGGTCTTGCATTGTAACCGTTATCTCAAGGAAAAACAGCCTATCGTCGGTCTGTCAAGGTACAGAAATTAAAAAATCATGAGATTAGCAATGAAACTGAGACACGGTTTTAACCGGATAAGTTGCTGATTATTGGCTAGTTCGGATTTCATTTCGTGTCCAACTTTTTCTCAAAGCCTGGGTGACACGTAGGAATAGGGCAACGATTCTGCAAGCCCGTGACATCAAAACCAAACTGCATTACGCAAAAAGCGTAGCGCGAGCCAGCCAGAAGTCGAACCTAGAATCTTCTGATCCGTAGTCAGACGCATTATCCATTGCGCCACTGGCCCACCGACTGTGGTCCCTCGTGCTTGCGCCCGACTTGTTGGTTTTCGACGTGACAGAAGCCTGTATTGCTGTCTGCTTGTTCTTGTGTTATTAGCAGGCCAGCATCAGATCAGCCCTTCCGTGGTGGTCTAGTGGTTAGGATTCGGCGCTCCCACCGCCGCGGCCCAGGTTCGATTCCCGGTCAGGGAACTCTCTTTTGCCCCCCTCCCCCCCAACGGCGGACTGTGAAATCAAGCTCTGCTGGGCGCTTTCAGAAGGCCGGCCCCCCAAAAAAAGGTGGGCACATGAAAAAACAACCTCCTTAGAGCCGGAGTCGAACCAGCGACCTAAGGATTGCCAACGCTTCACCTACAGTCCTCCGCTCTACCAGCTGAGCTATCGAAGGCACGGGTCTGTGGGGTCACAACCTCTGCCTATTAGGTTTCTGCAGCTCGACTGCTGGCCAAAAAACGGCCTTCGACGCAGGAAGACGTGCGGCCCGTTCGAAGAGGGAAGCAAAGAGGAGCCCGCCTTCCCATACCGGGAGTCAAACCCGGGCCACCTGGGTGAAAACCAAGAATCCTGACCGCTAGACCATATTGGAACTGGTCAGTGGAATCCTTGTCCGGGTAAAAAAAAAGATTCCAAAAATAGTCACGCCACGCATTGGAAAAGACAAGCGTGGTCTTGCATTGTAACCGTTATCTCAAGGAAAAACAGCCTATCGCCGGTCTGTCAAGGTACAGAAATGAAAAAATCATGAGATTAGCAATGAAACTGAGACGCGGTTTTAAACGGATAAGTTGCTGATTACCGGCTAGTTCGGAATTCATTTCGTGTCCAACTTTTTCTCAAAGCCTGGGTGGCACGTAGGAATAGGGCAACAATTCGGCAAGCCCGTGACATCAAAACCAAACTGCATTACGCAAAAAGTGTAGCGCAAGCCAGCCAGGAGTCGAACCTAGAATCTTCTGATCCGTAGTCAGACGCGTTATCCATTGCGCCACTGGCCCACCGACTGGGGGACCTCGTGCTTGCGCCCGACTTGTTGGTTTTCGACGTGACAGAAGCCTGTATTGCTGTCTGCTTGTTCTCATGCTATTAGCAGGCCAGCACCAGATCAGCCCTTCCCTGGTGGTCTAGTGGTTAGGATTTGGCGCTTTCACCGCCGCGGCCCGGGTTCGATTCCCGGTCAGGGAACTCTCTTTTGCCCCCCTCCCCCCTAACGGCGGACTGTGAAATCAAGCTCTGCTGGGCGCTTTCAGAAGGCCGGCCCCCCCAAAAAAGGTGGGCACATGAAAAAACAACCTCCTTCGAGCCAGAGTCGAACCAGCGACCTAAGGATTGCCAACGCTTCACCTACAGTCCTCCGCTCTACCAGCTGAGCTATCGAAGGCACGGGTCTGTAGGGTCTGTAGGGTCACAACCTCTGCCTATTAGGTTTCTGCAGCTCGACTGCTGGCCAAAAAACGGCCTTCGACGCAGGAAGACGTGCGGCCCCTTCGAAGAGGAGCCCGCCTTCCCATACCGGGACTCGAACCCGGGTCCCCTGGGTGAAAACCATGAATCCTGACCGCTAGACCATATGGGAACTGGTCAGTGGAAACCTTGTCCGGGTAAAAAAAAAGATTCCAAAAATAGTCATGCCACGCATTCGAAAAGACAAGCGTGGTCTTGCATTGTAACCGTTATCTCAAGGAAAAACAGCCTATCGCCGGTCTGTCAAGGTACAGAAATGAAAAAATCATGAGATTAGCAATGAAACTGAGACGCGGTTTTAACCGGATAAGTTGCTGATTATTGGCTAGTTCGGATTTCATTTTGTGTCCAAGTTTTTCTCAAAGCCTGGGTGACACGTAGGAATGGGGCAACAATTCGGCAAGCCCGTGACATCAAAACCAAACTGCATTACGCAAAAAGCATAGCGCTAGCCAGCCAGGAGTCGAACCTAGAATCTTCTGATCCGTAGTCAGACGCGTTATCCATTTTTTTTTTTTTTTTTTTTACTTTATTATAGAAAAAATCATTTACATTCACAGAGAATAAAAACTAACATTAAAAGCCATGGGGAGAGTACCTTTAGATGTTTTACCACTAATAAACAATGTTGTAAATACCTAAAAGTAAAAGAATCTCAACAACAACAACAACAACAAAAAAACATACCTCACACATATTCTTCTTTAAACTCCCATAAAATCAACCCTGATCCCCTGGCATTCGCCACTTAAAATCTTGGAAGGCCTTACAGACATCATCATTAAAAACACTGTAAAAATCAACAAGCTTGTCCATATTCTTAAAATAACAGTGCAAGCATTTAAAATATTTTTCTGCCTTACATTTAAAAATGTTTTCTACATTTGTGACTATATTTCCCCTTTTCGCTATCATCCTCCTTTCCCACACCGCACTCTTCATAAGCATGACAAGCAAGTTTACAATTTTCCCATTTTTGCAGTGATTGCGTACTCCTAACATTCTTGTTTTATCCCATTCCATTCCATTTTCAAAGTTTCCTCCTTTTAGTCTCTCAAGTAATGCTTTGCAGCTCATGTAAAAAGAGTCCAGCTCTCTGCAATATGAAAACAGGTGAGAGAAGCTTTCGTCCTCGCATTTGCAGACTTTACACGTGGGGCTTTCCTCTCTTCCGATTTTGTGCAGAATAACATCTGTGAAGATAGCCCTGTGTCTGATTAAAAATTCAGAGTTTGCCAGTTTCGTCTCAACAAAGTTCCCTTTCATGTTGCTCCATATGTTCTCTTCTTTCAGGCCCTCGTATTTCTGTAGCCAGTAGTCATTAGCATTGGGTTTCTTAAAAGCTGCATCTCTAAAAATACCATAAAATCTTTTGACAGTACATTCATTAAAAATACACAATTTTCCATCAACCATTGCATACACCTCCTTTTCTCTTATACCAGGTTCACCACTTTCTATTATCTTAACCCAGTCTTTTGGTATTGCACTTTTGATAATACCATACTGTTTCGCAATCTCTTTCTTAATGTAGTCCTCCTTCTCATCCTCCATTGCATCAATGACAAACTGAACCGGTAAAAAACCTTTTTGAAACTCGTAAAACACATCTCTCACTTTGACAATCCCCACATCACACCATTTCTTAAAAAACAATTCCTTTCCTTCATTGACAATGCTCTTGTTTAAAAACAATGGTTGATTTAAAATATCATCTCTTCCTTTAGGAACATACTGCACATGATTCAAAAACTCTCCCCAGGCACTTAAGAGTTCTTTGTAAAAGTTAGGCAGATCTTTGCACATCCAATTTTTTGTCTTCATCCATAAAATGTTCTCTCCCAGATTAAAATTCCCACATTTGCTTAAAAAGTACATCATAGTTTTTTTCCAGACCGTGTCAATATTTTCATTTAAAAATTTCTTCACCATTTTGACTCTTAAACTTTTCTTCCTCAGTGCTACGTCTAAAAGCCCCAAACCTCCCTTCTCAGCCACCCCTATAAGGGTATCATATGATATTCTCGGTGGCTTCTTTTCCCATAAAAAATCCATAAAACTTTTCTTTAGCCTTTTCTCAACCCAAAGTGGCATGCATGCAACATGTAAAATGTACCATAGCTTCGACACCATTAAAACATTTAATACTAGAACCTTCCCTTTCAAGCACAAGTTTCTCAGTTTCCATAAATTCAACCTTCTTTCTATGGCTCCTAAAATCTCTTCCCACATAATGTCATTCGTTTCCCTGTCATCGTGCCCCATTAAAACTCCTAAAATTTTCACATATAGTGGCTTGTGATCACTTAAACTAGTTTCACCGTAATTCACATTCTCTATAAAATCTTCTATCTGCCTCGAACATAATATAAAATCAAGTCTTGACTGAAAAATAAAGTTTCCCCCCTTTTGTCTTCTTGAATACTGCCTTCTTTTCCCATTCTTTTCTCTCCACACATCAACTATCATATAATTGTCCATTATCGATTTTAGTTCTTGCCTTCCCAAGTCATTCCTAAAGACCATGCCATCAGCCACATCTAATTTACTTAAAACAGTATTAAAATCCCCCATTAAAATGGCATGCTTGTACTTAGTTAAAAACCTCCTTACACCATTAAAATAATTCTTCTTTTCCCTCTCTTCATTGGGAGCGTGTACATTAATCACCAATATTTTGTCTTCTTCATATTCCAATTCCACTGCTAGACATTTCCCAATCTCATCTTTAAAAACAACTTTACAAACAACATTTGTGTTTTCCCTTATTAAAAAAGCCACCCCACTGCCATATCTGTTCTCTTGGTTATTGTAAAATATGTCCCCACTCCATCTTTTCTTAATCTCACACATATGCTTTTCTCTCCAGTTTGTTTCTTATAACATAATAACATCTTCATTTTTAAACATTTCCTTCACTTTTTCAAATTTGTTAAAATCAGATAATCCTCTGGCATTAAAAGAAGCCAGATTTAAAACCATAAAAAATAGATAGAAAAAAACAGTCAAAAAACCCATGTCCTTAGCTTATGTCATTCATGTCCCTCAAAAGTTCAAATCTATTTTTTAGTAAGTCTTTGTTTACCACCTTCTTCCTTACTCCTTCTAAATTTGGCTTTACCTTTATTTGACGTCTTCTTTTAAAATTCATTACCTCTGCTTCCTTTTTTGCTCCGTCGCTATTATAATCCTCGTCTCTGTCTGTTGTATTCCCTCCTGTGTCCGTAATTGTTTCCAGTATTCTCTGCTCCTGTCCATCATCTTTCTGTGTCTCCAACTCATCAGTCTCACTTCTTACTTCATTCCCCATCTCCTGCTGGAATACTCTGTCGCCCGTTTCCTCTCTCTCCATCTCCTTTCCATCATCTCCTTTATCCGTCTCTTCTTCTTGTCTTAATTCCATCGTTCCATCTTCCTCTCCCTCCACCACATCGTCTTGCTCATGCACCTGCCCGCCCACATGAGTCTCATCTTCCTCAAACCAGCATTCACATTTAATTAAGACTTTGTTGCACTCCTGGCACTTAACTGCATTGCAGTCCCTGGCAAAATGCCCTCTCTCCTCGCACACATAACATTTAAAATCAGGGCAGTCCTTCAACAGATGATCAGGGCTCATGCACAGCCTACAGGTTTTAATCTTCTAGTACTGAAGCCCTTCAGCTGTTTCCAGCCTCGTGCTGTACGGGAGAGATGCAACCTCCTTAGGGAAGTGAGCTTTCACATACCTTGTTCCATCCTCCACAGTTGTGCCAGGGTACACACGTCTTTTAATTTCCGAAACCGGGGTAACTCCCCATCCTTCAAGTTTCTCAGTAATATCTTGATCATCGATGTACGCGGGCAGGTGCATGAAAGAGACAACGTAGTCTCTGCTTTGCAGCCTTTTAACTCCACAGTTCACGTTCTTTATCATTATTCCGTCCTCCAACAGTTCAACATCTTCTATGCTTTCCAAGGTTACTTCGTATTCCTTATTTTGCTTCGGTCTAACCGCCAGGATTCTTCCTTTACCAGTGATATCCGTCACAGCTTTTATTATATCCTCCGCTCGTATGTTCACGTTGGATGTATCAATCGTCACCGTCGCTTCCTTTAAGTACTCCTTCGGGTTTTTATTCCTTTGCCCGCTGTCCTTGTTCCTAACATCTCGTCGTCCTTTTCCAGATCCATTGTCATTAACCATTCGTGTTCCTCCAGCCGTATCCATGTCTGTTACCGTGCGTCCGTCCGCCATTATGCACCCAAACGAGAACAAACAAACGAAAAAAAAAAATGTGCTTAAACACACACAAAAACAAAAATAAAACGTTCCCCCCCAACAGCATATGCTGTAGGGAGGAAAAAATTAGAAAAAAGAAAATGTAAAGACTTTACAAATAACACTTATAACGCCAAAACAAAACAAAAATTAACACAAAATGGAGGAGAGCCTTCCTCTCCCTACTGCAGCCAAACACTTCCTGGTAACTCACTATCGCCCTCTGGGGTAGCGTGTCCTGCCCCCCAACGGCGGACTGTGAAATCAAGCTCTGCTGGCTGCTTTCAGAAGGCCGGCACCCCCAAAAAAGGTGGGGACATGAAAAAAGGACCTCCTTCGAGCCGGAGTCGAACCAGCGACCTAAGGATTGCCAACACTCCACATACAGTCCTCCACTCTACCAGTTGAGGTATAGAAGGCACGGGTCTGTGGGGTCACAACCTCGGCCTATTAGGTTTCTGCAGCTCGACTGCTGGCCAAAAAACGGCCTTCGACGCAGGAAGACATGCGGCCCGTTCGAAGTGGGAAGCCAAGAAGAACCCGCCTTCCCATACCCGCCTTCCCGAACCCGGGCCGCCTGGGTGAAAACCAAGAATCCTGACCGCTAGACCATATTGGAACTGGACAGTGGAAGCCTTGTCCGGGTAAAAAAAAAGATTCCAAAAATAGTCACGCCACGCATTCGAAAAGACAAGCGTGGTCTTGCATTGTAACCGATATCTCAAGGAAAAACAGCCTATCGCCGGTCTGTCAAGGAGTCGAACCTAGAATCTTCTGATCCGTAGTCAGACGCGTTATCCATTTTTTTTTTTTTTTTTTTTTTGAGAAATATTTTAATCACAATTTCCATGAAATGCTTTCCATATTAAAAACAAACACCAACAATTGTCATCACATAATCTCCTCAGTCATAAAAAAGTGTAGACATTTAGTTAAGCTTCCATTGAAAGTCTCTGAGCAAACATGATTTTAACAATCATTCAGTTATGTTCAAATGACATTTCCAAACCAGAGTCCATTAAAACCTTCCAGACATCCTGGGAAAAAACATTATAAAAAAACATCAATTTTATCTTCGAGTTTAAAATAATTAAACAGGCATTGAACATACTTTTCAAATTTTCTTTTAAACACATTCCACACATCCAATAAAATATTTTCTCTCTTTGCCACGACCCTTCTTCCCCATATTGCACTCTTGATCAACATCACAAGCAAATTGATAAGTTTTTTGTTTTTACATTGCTTATCCAGACCCAACATCACCACCTTATTCCATTCGATACTTTCATCATCCTCCCCTCTCAAACTTAAAATCATATTTTTGCATTTCCCATTAAAATCCTCCAATTCATTGCAACATAAATACAAGTGTAGAAATCCTTCATCTTCATTTTTACAAACTTTACAAGTAGCACTTGGTTCCATTCCAATTTTGTTTAAAATAACATCTGTAAAAATAACTCTGTGTCTGATAAAATATTCTGAGTTTTCCAGTTTCGTCTGTACAAGTTTCCCATTCATGTTCCCCCATATGTTGTCTTCTTTTAAATCCTTAAATTTATGTAACCAATATTCATTTACCACAGGTTTCTTAAAAACAGCATCTCTAAACATAGAGTAAAACTTTTTTACAGTACATTCATTAAAAGCATACAGTTTTTCCCCCACCTTCACATACACATCTTTTTCTTGTTTCCCTTCTTCCATGTTTTCAATTATCTTTATCCACTCTTGAGGTATAGCATTCTTAATTACATCATAGTTTTTTGTTATCGCTTGTCTGCTGTAATCCTCCTTTGCCTCTTCCATCACATCCACAATATATTGTACTGGTAAGAATCCCTCCTTGAATTCATATAAAATATCTCTGACTTTCATGATTCCCACATCCCACCATTTCTTAAAAAATATCTCTTTCCCTTGATTTAAAATGCCATTGTTTGAGAATAAAGGCTGATTTAAAATGTTCTCTCTGCCATGTGGCTTAAAATGCACATTAGTTAAAAATTTGCTCCATTCCCCCAACAGTTCTTTGTAAAACTCTGGCAGCCTTTCCGTCATCCACTTTTTTGTTTTCATCCATAAAATGTTGTCCCCCAAGTTAAAATTACTATACTTACTTAAAAAATACCCCATTGTTCTCTTCCATGCCGCTTTATTGTCTTCATCCATGCACTTTTTAATTATTTTAACTCTCAAACTGTTCTTTCTTTGTTCCACATCCATTAACCCCAGTCCTCCCTTTCCCACTGCTCCTATTAAAGTGTTGTGTGCTATTCTCGGGGGCTTTCCTTCCCATAAAAAATTTAAAAAACATTTTTTTTAGCCTTTTTTCTACCCACAACGGCATAGATGATACATATAAAATATGCCATAACTTAGAAACCATTAAAACATTCAAAATTAAAACCTTCCCCTTTAAAGTTAATGACATTAATTTCCAAAAGATCAACCTTCTCTCAATCCCTCCTAGAATCTCCTCCCACATACTTCCTTCTGCTTTCTTTTCATCCCTTCCCATTAAAATCCCTAAAATCTTTATTTCATTCATTTCCTTAAAAGTAAAGTGCCCAGTTAAAACCTCCGTTCCCCCAAATCACATGTATACAGTTTTATTCTCGTTCACTTTAGTCCCTGATCCCCTGCAAAATTGTTGTACTATTTTCATTGCTTCCTCTACACTGGCCAGATCTTGTAGCATTAGCGTAGTATCATCGGCATATTGAAAAATTTTATTCTCTCCTCCCTCTATGTCTATCCCTTTTATTCTCCCCTCCTGCTTTATAGCCAATCCCAGTGGTTCTGCAATTAAAGTATATAAAAGTGCCGACAACGGGCAACCCTGTCTAATTGATCTCGTTAATTTAAAACACTCTGTTAAAAATCCATTACACTTTACTCTCGTTACAGCACCCTTATATAAAATTTTAACCCATTTAATAAATTTCCCTCCAAACCCAAAACTCTTTAAAACCCCAAATAAAAAATCATGCTCTACCCTGTCGAAAGCCTTCTCAAAATCCAAACTGATTATAAAACCATCTTTTTTCTTTTCAGTAATATACCTTATTGTATCTTTTATGCTCATTGTTCTATCTGCAATATCTCTTCCTTTAATACTGTATGCTTGGTTTGTTTTGATTATGCTGGGCATCACTTCTTTTAGTCTGTTAGCTAAAACTTTTGATAAAATCTTCAGATCTGTGTTAAGCATTGTTATAGGCCTATAATTTCTTAACTCCAATTTGTCTCCTTTCCTTTTATATATCAGCTTCATTAATCCCATTCCCATCCTCTGGTTCATCTCATCTTTCCTAAAAATCTCATCAAATACTTCTTTTAAAATACTGGTTAAAAAATCTTTAAAAACAATGTAAAACTCACTCCCCAACCCATCTATCCCCGGACTTTTCCTTTTATTTAATTCACTTATTTCTCTTTTTATTTCTTCCTCTCTTATTTCATCATCACATTCTTTTTTTTCGACTTCTTCTATTCTTGCTTTTATTTGCGTTAATAACTCCACTTTTTCTATTTCTTTTACCCCCTCCGAACAGAATAAGTTCTCATAGTATGATTTTATTTCTTCCAATATCTCCTCATTTTCCTTTACTATCATACCATTTTTGGCCCTTATTTCTTTGATCATTTCTGCTTTTCCTCTTCTTTTCTCCAGATCAAAGAAGAATTTTGTGCACTTCTCCCCTTCCACTGTATATTTTGCTTTGCTTCTTAATCTTGCACCTTCATATTTCTCCTCTTCCATTTCCTTCAGTCTACCCTCCATTTCTTTTATTTTCTCTATGCTTTGTTCCGCATTACCCAGTTCCTTATTTAAGTTTTGTCTTAGCTCCCTTTCCTTATTTCCCTTACATTTTTTAATTAATTTGCAATACTTTATTGTAAATTTTTTAACCAGATATTTCACATTCTCCCACCATATTCGCTTATCCTCATTATACATTTCATTTCCTTTTTCCTTTTCAATGATCTCCTTTATACTTAAAACATAATCCTCTTTATTTAAAATCCATACTCCCGGCCCTCTTTGCACTTTACTCCAGTCCACTTTAAAAAATAAAAACTTGTGATCACTAAAACTTGCTTCTACATACTTAATCTTTTCTATAAAATTCTCCACATTTCTCTTACATAAAATAAAGTCAATTCTTGTTTGACACACAAACTGCCCCACTATTTGCCTCCTTGAAAATTCTTTTTTCTTTTCATTTCTTTCTCTCCACACATCGATCATATTGTTTTCTTCCATTAGTACTTTTAATTCTTTCCTCCCCATGTCAGTTTTAAACACCATCCCTTCTGCCATATCTTGTTTACTAAAAACTGTGTTAAAATCCCCCATCATAATTATTTCCTTATACTTGTTTACAATATTTCTTAAAACCTTAAAAACCTTTTCTTGCAGCTACTTGGATGTGATCCGACAAGGTGGTAGCAAGCTGGATGAGCCCCAGAGACAGATCATCAGTGAAGACCTCTTCACCTAGACGGCCATCGACGCAAGACACTGTCTCCAATCTGACACTGTGGCAACATGGAACTTTTGCATCTACATTAATATTAGTCTGTTTCTTCTTATTCTGAGGTCACCGTAGCCGCCATATCCATTCTGTATTCCGATTAGATGGTCACTGCAGTCCCCCGGATCCAGTCCGTACCAAGAGCAGATGGTGGATCAGCACCTTCAGCCGAATGTCAGCGGATACTATGTCAACTAGATGAGCCCCAAAGACAGATCATCAGTAAAGAAGGCATCCACATGCCACAGCAAACTACTCGAGCTGGTGAAAATGTTCACCAAATGCCCGCCGCTGAGTTCTTTTAAAACAAGCCAGCTTATTGAAGGTGCACAAGATAAACGCCCTGAGAAAGCTGTGCCTCGCAACCCTAAGAATGGCATAGGCGTTAGTGGACACCTGACGCGCGTGCAAAAGTCCAGCATTTCACACGTCCCTGGGTGGGCTCGAACCACCAACCTTTCGGTTAACAGCCGAACGCGCTAACCGATTGCGCCAAAGCTGGGGAACAATAGTCTGTATAAGAAGGGGAAGAAGGGGGGAAGAAGAGAAGTGAAGAATTCAACAAGTCATAGGTTCAAATCCAGGCTGTCACATAAAGTTCTCCGTGTATTTGTTTTTTATGGATTGTTTTGTTTCAAAGTTTGAATATGAAAGTAATATATTTGATTTTAATGATTGTTTCGTTTCCAACTTTGATTTTTTTCCATATTACTAAGATTTGTCCATTTGTCCAAAAGCATTTTTATATAATAATTTCCTATGACAGTAGGGGCAAAATAACCCCATTTTTACTGCATTTACACTATTTTGTAATATATTATTTAATTCAGCAGTGTGCAAAGCTACTTGACAATACATTCAGCTGTACACTAAATGTCATTACATTCAATAAAACAAATAAATACATCATACTAGTCTTCTTAGAGAAATAGTTATATTTTATTCAATATAAAATAATTATTATATGTACATAGTCTATATAAAATACAAGCTATAAAAATATATACACGTTTGTATAGTCTATATAAAATACAAGCTATAAAAATATACAAACGTTGGTATTTTACTTACTACTGCTTCCTCTACACATAAAACTTTGTATGATAATTATAATAATAGTTTACTGTCTAATATTTCTTATATATTTTCCTATGCATTATACATATTGTTATACATACTCACATATACACATTTTCGTATTCTCCTTAATATTGCTTCCTTTACACAATCTAAGATATAAAAAATTGCACAGTATAATACTTTAACATTAAATTTAGCTGGAAGATAAAGAACAAAAAAAAAAAAAAAAACCAAGACAGCAAAATAATTGCATCACACAGAAACAAGTGTGTTATTTTCTCATATTCTGTAACCACTGCTCCTTAGTAATTGTTTCTTTATTTGGGCAAAATATTTTGCCTTTGTACTGGCTATGGCCAGTTTCTTGCATACGAAATTGGCCACACTTTCTGCACATATTTGCTTTTACAGTACGATTGTACGATCGTTTGGTTGGGGCGGCTGTGTCATTTGCAGGTGGGTCAGAGGAAATTGCTCCAGGGTTAATGGTGGAAAACGGGGCTGGGCAGGGCACCAGAAACATCGGAGACAAAACAGGGCCAGTGGGAGTGTCAGGAACCAATGGGTGAGGTGCTGTCAACCTGGGATAAATTGTCCTTAGCTGGTTGAACGTGGCTGAACGCTGGGGGTGTAAAGCTGATGGCTCAAATGAAGTTGCTGTGGCAGATGTACACGCAGCTGAGGGCTTGATCTTTCTAACCTTTGTCTTTACCTGTCCAGCTGTGTCTGGTGGCATGTGGTAGTTATGCAACTGGTGGCTATATTGAGGAGGCACAATAGGCTGTACTCGTGCTGGAGGCAGAGCATCCAATGCCACTGGACGTGCCTCTGGAAGATGCAGCCCCTGCAACAGCACTGAAACCTCCTGACCCTTTAAACGGTTATTATGCCAAGTTGTAAGGGTCCTCTGATTTACCTCAACTAGCTGAAGTGTTGTTTGGCTCATCACTGTTCCATTGCTCAGGATTAGCTGCCGAATTCTTCTGTAATCACGGAGAATGAGATCCCATCTCGACAGAGATTCTGTCTGCTGTTTTTTGGGGCTTCGGTGGATGTTACATAACCATATGAAAATCATTTCAACAAGGCGACAGCAATTAGGCCACTGTGCAGGAGAGCCACTAGAACCCAAAACACACCTTTTTGTGCTGTCAACACCAGGAGTGAAGACAGCTTTCTTTTTGGGGGACCTAAAACGTCCTGAAAACAGCCTGTCTTGATGACGAGCAGCATACACCACCCTGTCTTTATCAAATTGGTCCAGGTTCTGCCACAAACCCACAATGGTCGCTACTTGTTGGTTGGTAAGGGTGAGGCTCGTCTGTGTGCGCAGCTCCACCAGATACTCCGCCAACGCATCCACCCGGTTCATTCCAGGAATGCAGTGCTCATCAACAGCCTGTAAATATATAACTTTTGGTTAGGTAATGTGGGATTTTTGAATGGTTAGATGAGTGACAACTGGTATAGAAAAGGAAATCTTACCATTGATAAGGGCACTGATGTAGTTGCAGGAGCCTTGACACTGAGCACTGGTGGAGCCTGGACACTGGGCAGCACTGCAGCTGAAGGAGCCTGGACACTGAGCACTTGCGGAGCCTGGACATTGGGCACTGGTGGAGCCTGGACACTGGGCACTGTTGGAGCCTGAACAATGAGCACTTGTGGAGCCTGGACACTGAGCACTGGTGGAGCCTGGACACTGAGCACTGATGGAGCCTGGACACCCGGCACTGTTGGAGCCTGGACACTGAGCACTGATGGAGCCTGGACACTGAGCACTGATGGAGCCTGGACACTGGGCACTGATGGAGCCTGGACACTGAGCACTGGTGGAGCCTGGGCACTGAGCACTGATGGAGCCTGGACACCCGGCACTGTTGGAGCCTGGACACTGAGCACTGATGGAGCCTGGACACTGAGCACTGATGGAGCCTGGACACTGGGCAGCACTGCAGCTGAAGGAGCCTGGACACTGAGCACTTGCGGAGCCTGGACACTGGGCACTGGTGGAGCCTGGACACTGAGCACTGATGGAGCCTGGACACTGAGCACTGGTGGAGCCTGGACACTGGGCAGCACTGCAGCTGAAGGAGCCTGGACACTGAGCACTTGCGGAGCCTGGACACTGGGCACTGGTGGAGCCTGGACACTGAGCACTGGTGGAGCCTGGACACTGGGCACTGGTGGAGCCTGGACACTGGGCAGCACTGCAGCTGAAGGAGCCTGGACACTGAGCACTTGCGGAGCCTGGACACTGGGCACTGGTGGAGCCTGGACACTGAGCACTGGTGGAGCCTGGACACTGGGCACTGGTGGAGCCTGGACACTGGGCAGCACTGCAGCTGAATGAGCCTGGGCACTGTGCACTGGTGCAGCTGGTAGAACTGGTGGACCTGAAAGGACTGAGTCTTCTGATACCACAAAAATGGCCACTGTGGCTTCCTCTCCAAAGAAATCAATAAAACCCTCATCCTCTGCCACTTGCTCCTCCACGTCTATCTCCTCCACCAACTGAGAGGTTCTGTCAGAGGTAGGGCACATGTCCTCCAGGGGCTGACTATTCTGCTTCAATAAATATTGCACTCCAATGAGCTCCCCTGAGGAAATATTTGTAACAGGAAATGTTTTTAGAGAACAATATTTAGAAAGGTTTCTTTTAAAATGCAATAAATATTTGTGTTGTCAGGTTCTGCATGAGAAAAATATATATAATTCAGAGGGTATCATAAAAAGACAGGATTACTCTATATTCTACTATGTATTTTATTTTCTTTATTTTCTGCCCTGACACCTAGAACACAGAAACCATTGTACAAAAATTACAGAGGTATAAATTTTCTCTGATCTGTCAAAATGACGTTGTTGTCCAAAAGCACTTGTAATTTTAACAAAAACATGCTGCATTGTGAACCGCTTTTATCAAAATATCTTTACCTGTGTACACTGCAGGTGGAGTGAAGCTAGGGACCAATTTTCTGCCATACAACTTATTGTAGTTCTCATTGACAGAGTAAATCAGCTCCCCTGTGTAAGTACGCAGAGTTGAACCTCCACCTGCAACAGCAGCTGCAGCCCGGTCCTGATTCCAGCGTAACAAACCTTCCAGGAGATAGATCTGGAAGTTCAGGCTGTTTGCGCTGTTTCCTAAAAAAAGGAATAGAAAGCCAAAAATTGTTCTGAGAAAATGCAAAAGAGAAAAATTATGTGTTAACTGCAAATATCTAAATAAACAGGAAATCGTGGTAAGTTGTGGTATATTCTGTCATGACAAACCTGGAATAAATCTGTTCAAGTGGCAGTGAAATGATTCCAGAGAGGTGGAGCCTCTGGCACACCGATACGTTTTTAGAACCACCCCACCCTTGTTTATGGTTCCAGTTTCTGTGTAGAGTGGCACATTTGAAGGGTCCTGAATACAGGTTACGTGTCGCCTCTGTACATTCCAGATGTGCTGCATTCTCACACTGTCAAGGAGAGGAACACCAAGGGCATCGTTGCCCTTGCCACCCATGAGCTCTCTGATGAGCATATCAAGGAGGCGGATAGTGGTTTCCTCTCCTCGTGTTCTCCTCCTGCAGTGTTGGAGCAGCTCATCTTTACTTATGTGATGGTCCAGCTCTGCCTCCGTCAGTTTAGGCCAGCCCTGTTGGGTGAGTTGCTCCTGCTTGGCCCTTCTCAACAGAGTGAGATCCCCTGCATCCCACTCAAAAATAGAGGATGACAGCCTAGCCATAAAAGTAGGGTACAACTGGTGGGCATCAGTGGTGCACCCTACTGCTAGACGCCTCATAAAATGCCAAATATCTAGGCGGACAATGACATCAGGCCAGCCGCTGAACCGCCTCTTCAGTTTTGTCTCTCCCACCTCCTTGCAACAGTCACAGTCCACATAAATGACAGCGGGAGGATCAACACCATCTCTCTGGTACTGCTTCATGAGCCCTGCAGCCATGGAGTCTAACCCAGCCCCTTCATTCGCAGTCAGGACACTCATCAGCACCTGACCTATCTCATTGCCTACTGATGTAAGCCACTGTGCTGTACCTTTCGCAGGACCACTTAACTTCTTGGTGATATGAAAGTAAAAATAAGCATAGCAAATAATAAAACATGCATCCAAATCAGTAACAATGACAAATACAGCTCTTTTGTTGTAACAATACATTATAGATGAGGGTACAGTCATTAAAGCAGCTCCTCTGACCTTCTTAGTTGAATCCATTTTTAAAATTGATCCATATGTGGAAGTTATGCTGGCCTTGATGTGATTGAGTCTGTTGAGAATGTCCTGACTGTATACAGTGAGGAGCCATTTGTAGCTGGGTATTGTAGCAAGTGGTGGTGGTTCCTGGAAGTGCAGTGGATGCAGGCCAGGATTTTCCAAAAAAGCCACACACTCTGATGTATACCGAACCACACGCTTCAACCACTCCTCACTGTGGTTCTCCCTCAGCTGGCCGATTATCCTCACTGGGCCGTTCCCCATGCCCCTCTCACGCAACAAGCGAAGAACCCGAATGTCACAGGCATACCTTGAAAAAAAAGGTATAATTATTTTTATTTTTAGGCATTAAATTATTGTAGGAAAAAATTATCAAAAAAGATAGCACATGAGTAAATATGACTGCAAAATAATTACTTGCGTGTAAGGATGACCCTGAATTCAGATCGATGGGCCAGGTCCAGCTGCTGCAGCACTGCATGACTCCAGGACAGGTAGCTGGTTCTACACCTGGTGCAGATCAGAGTCTCTGTCACCAGGTTGTAGTATCTGTCGATATCTAACACCTGTCGTACCCTCCTGTGCAGACCACCACCACATAGCTGATGTCTGGAACATGCAGGGTTAGTACACTGGAGCCGCACTTTCCACAGCCTATATGGCATCCAGAGCAAGAGACGCTGTGAAAAAAATCTATCAGGTGTTGGAGCTTGGTGGTACAACAGGGCTTTCACGCAGCTCCATCTTTCCCTTTGCACCAACTCTAAAAAGTGCTTCCGATACCCACTTCTGGTCCTGCTGTGGCATTGTCTGTGGCCACAGTAGTGGGAGATCCACAGTGTCTTCTGGCTGAGATGAGACCTGCAGATATGATCAAAAACACTGGTTTAAATAAAGCTAAGAGAGCATTAAATGACGAAGGAATGTTTATATTTTGAATGACATCTTACTGGGTTCCTCACAACAGCAAACTCAGAAACAGTCGATGGCATTGCTGTTTCTTTGATGCGTTGTAATCTCTGAGGTGGAGGAATGAAGAAGGCAGAGGAGGACTGGATGACAGGCCGATGAGGTTTGGGGGATGGAGGAGGAGGAGGACGAAGATTAGAGGGTGGGCATGAAGCTGCGGCTGAACTGGAGTGCTCTAATGTCTGTGGAGTCAAACATTAATCTCCTAAAAGGATTGCAATTTTTTAAATGAAATAAAATTATGTGATTTCATTTTTTTAATGATACAGTGATGAAGTGAGGATGACATGATAAAGTCATGATGTCTTTTATATTAACCTGAGAGGTTTTCCTCTGGGTGCTCAAATTGGGTTTTGCTGCTGCCACATGTGAGCCTCCAAACCTTGACTTTTCGAACTGAAAAGGTTTGTCATAGTCAGTGATAACAAAACCCTCACAATATAGGTAAAGTTCGAGATGTTTCAATGTCTGCAGTGATGCCTGTCTGCTTACCATTGACAATGTCAGTTTTGGCATCTTCGCAGGACGTGACACATCACTGATGGAAGGCGTGCTTAGGGCAGGGGTGCTCTGTGATGCATCCACTGTGACTGGTGGATGAACCTGTGATTCATGCATAAAGATACACCAGACATAAATATTATACAGTCTTCCTAATGTGATTTTAGATACAAAGACACATTGATATTACACATCTATCTATTTATGCTACTTGAACTATGCTAATTGAAGTAACCTTGTGAAATCCACAGATACACTTCTGAGTTTCCTTCATAAGGGTGGTCTGCCCCCTCATTTGCAGAGGGCACTTTTCTATCTGTAAACATAAAGTACAGCTATTTATGACTCTGTATCTCTAAACAGCCATAAGTCATCATAATTATAGCAATATTACATTGTATTTACATTGTATATAATCCTTATCCATACACATAAATTAAAACAGTACAATGTATTTTCATTTGAGTTTATTAGTTTGCTCATGAATCTAGCTGCATAACTTACCTTCTGACACAACTCATGCCACCTTTTTTGTCGGGGAGCAGGTCTATTCCCCTGCCTAGATGGCCAAACTCCTGTTCGGGCAAAACTCTCCAGACGCGCAAGCCATTCAGCATCGCTCATGCCTTTGTGTGACTTAGCTGAAGCCATGTCGCTGCCTGAAACAATACAGAACATACAGTATGACACTAACTGTCATTTTAGCCCAGCAGCACAGTATTAACACTTCTATTATGTTCATTTCATGTTAGCTAGTTTTGTGTTCCTGGTCCAAAATGACTGCCATATTGCAGCAGATTATAAATTCATAATAATACATATTTAATTTTATGATAGATCTTTTATATTTATATATCTTTGTATTGTGGCGGGAGGGGCAAACGACAGACACAGTGGGTGTGGCGTCAGGCCTCGGAGAGGCTTTTATTAAACAGAAAATAAGGGAAAGTGAGTCCATAAAGTAAAACAGTGTCCAAAAATAAAAGGGGAGTCTGGTGTCCTCGGGTGCTGGGGCAGCGTGACGGAACGGTAGTGTTCAGAGGGGAAGGGTCCAGGAGAGGGGCGGAGTCCGGCGGCCGCGGGCGCTTTCCATGCTAGCGCCGGGGTGCTAGGGCGGCGGCATCTCCGGCAGGCTCATCCCTCTCGAGCTGTCCGGCGCTGGGGCGGCGGCTTCTGGCGGCCTCAACCGGACCGCGGGTCCGGCGGCTCTCCAAACTCTTGTGGCGCGGGATTCCCTCTTCACCCCCTCCTGGACCCGCGAGGACACCAGCGTGCATGCACGGGGGAAAGAGACCGGTCTCCCGAGGAGAGGCGCGCTCGGGATTTAAACAGCGGCGGTGATGAGGCTTCATTTACATCAGGTGTCCCCATCACACGCCGCCAGCCCGAGCCGATTACACGCCCCTCCTCTCCCCTACACACCCACTCCCGTCGGGAGCCTGGAGAAGGGCGGCGAATACGGGACGGGGTGGTGATGAAAATTAGGGGGGCGGGCAGACGCCTCGCCACATTCCCCCCCCCAAGCGACATCCCCGTCCTAAGGTCGCCGCCCACGCAGGAGTGCTACCTTCCTCATCCAGGCTCCAGCGGTCGGAGTGGGCGGGGATTCCTCTCCAAGGCAACGCTCCCTCTCGCCGCGTACCGGAACAGGGACAGAAAAACCGGTATTAGTCGACAGCCTCAACCAACCGCAGGATAAGTGACTAACTGAAACATCACTTACCCTTCTTGCGGCTGGGAGGCCGTCTCCGTCGTTCCTCCGTCCCTGTCCGGGTTTTCACGAACTTTTGCGAGCGAGAGGGGATGACGTCATCAGGTGTTGCCCACTGCGCTGTCTAAGCCCCGCCTTGCCCGCATTCTCCACCACTGTGGCGGGAGGGGCAAACGACAGACACAGTGGGTGTGGCGTCAGGCCTCGGAGAGGCTTTTATTAAACAGAAAATAAGGGAAAGTGAGTCCATAAAGTAAAACAGTGTCCAAAAATAAAAGGGGAGTCTGGTGTCCTCGGGTGCTGGGGCAGCGTGACGGAACGGTAGTGTTCAGAGGGGAAGGGTCCAGGAGAGGGGCGGAGTCCGGCGGCCGCGGGCGCTTTCCATGCTAGCGCCGGGGTGCTAGGGCGGCGGCATCTCCGGCAGGCTCATCCCTCTCGAGCTGTCCGGCGCTGGGGCGGCGGCTTCTGGCGGCCTCAACCGGACCGCGGGTCCGGCGGCTCTCCAAACTCTTGTGGCGCGGGATTCCCTCTTCACCCCCTCCTGGACCCGCGAGGACACCAGCGTGCATGCACGGGGGAAAGAGACCGGTCTCCCGAGGAGAGGCGCGCTCGGGATTTAAACAGCGGCGGTGATGAGGCTTCATTTACATCAGGTGTCCCCATCACACGCCGCCAGCCCGAGCCGATTACACGCCCCTCCTCTCCCCTACACACCCACTCCCGTCGGGAGCCTGGAGAAGGGCGGCGAATACGGGACGGGGTGGTGATGAAAATTAGGGGGGCGGGCAGACGCCTCGCCACAGTATATATATATATATATATATATATATATATATATAATATACATACACACACACACACACACACACACACACACGTGTATAAATGTTTTATATACATACATACATACATATATATATATATATATATATATATATATATAATGCATAGATTATGATATGGGCATGTGCCTGAACTCAACTTTATACATTTATTGTATATACCACTTAGTGTTAATTTCGTCACCTATTTTTAATTTAGTCTTAGTCTTAGTCTTGTGCCAAATGTCCTTGTTAGTTTTAGTCATATTTAGTCATTCACATATCTTTTTTTGTTAGTCAAGTTTTAGTCGACTAAAAGTCTCGTCATTTTAGTCTAGTTTTAGTCAAAAGAAAACTCAAGGTATCTTAGTCAAGTTTTAGTCGACTAAAAGTCTTTTAATTTTAGTCTAGTTTTAGTCAAAAAAGAACTCAATATATTTTAGTCTAGGTTTAGTCAAAAAATTGTAGTCTTTTTTTAAAATAACACATTATTACTGAGTTTATTTCATCAGTGAAGATGAGGTACGCAAGGTCTTCAAAAAGAACAAAAGAAGAAAGGCACCAGGCCCTGACGGTGTCACACCAGCCTGTCTGAAAACCTGTGCAGATCAGCTGGCACCCATTTTCTCACAGATCTTCAATAGGTCTTTGGAGTTGTGTGAAGTCCCCGCCTCTCTCAAACGTTCTGAAATCATCCCCATTCCAAAGAAACCCAAAATAACAGGACTTAACGACTACAGACCTGTGGCGCTAACATCTGTCGTCATGAAGTCGTTTGAGAAACTGGTTCTGGCTTATCTGAAGGACATCACCGGACCCTTACTGGACCCCCTGCAGTTTGCTTATCGTGCAAACAGGTCTGTAGATGATGCAGTGAACATGAGTCTACATTTCATACTGCAGCATCTGGACAAATCAGGGACTTACGCGAGGATCCTGTTTGTGGACTTCAGTTCAGCCTTCAACACTATCATCCCAAACCTCCTCCTGCCCAAACTAACTCAGCTCTCTGTGCCCACATCAGTCTGTCAGTGGATCAACAGCTTCCTGACAGACAGACAGCAGCTAGTGAGGCTGGGAAAATTCTCATCCAGCACCCGGACTATCAGCACTGGCGCCCCTCAGGGTTGTGTCCTCTCCCCACTGCTCTTCTCCCTGTATACTAATGACTGTACCTCCAAAGACCCCTCTGTCAAGCTCCTGAAGTTTGCAGACGACACCACACTTATCGGCCTCATTCAGGACGGTGACGAGTCTGCTTACAGACAGGAGGTAAAAGAGCTGGCTGTCTGGTGCAGTCATAACAACCTGGAGCTCAACACGCTCAAAACTGTGGAGATGATCATAGACTTCAGGAAAACCCCCCCTGCTCTCCCCCCACTCACCATCATGAACAGCACTGTAAACACAGTGGAGTCATTCAGGTTCCTTGGAAATACCATCTCTCAGGACCTGAAGTGGGACATTCACATAGACTCCATTGTGAAAAAGGCCCAGCAGAGGCTGTACTTCCTCCGCCAGCTGAGGAAACTCAACCTGCCACAGGAACTGCTGAAACAGTTTTACTCTGCCATCATTGAATCCGTCCTCTGCACTTCAATTACCATCTGGTTCAGCTCAGCTACAAATTCTGATCTCAGAAGACTACGTCGGATAGTCCGGACTGCTGAGCGAATCATTGGTACAACCCTCCCTACCCTTCAAGATCTGTACTTATCCAGAGTACGAAAAAGGGCTGCCAAAATTACTCTGGACCCCTCACATCCAGCACACTCACTTTTTGAACTGTTACCATCCGGTCGGCGCTACAGAGCACTGAGCACTAGAACGACCAGACACCGAAACAGTTTCTTTCCTCAGGCAATCCATCTCATGAACACTTGATCGTGGAACATACAACACTATACATTCTTTATTCATTTTTCCGTTATTTATTTAAAGCACATACTTACTCCATTCAAATGTCTTTGCTATTTTTGCACATTGTCTGTCTTGTATACTTCTATATTGTTCTTTTTATAATATGTATCGTCTTGTCACTGTCTTTCTGTAGCACTGTGGAGCTCTGTCACAAAAACAAATTCCTAGTATGTGCAAACATACCTGGCAATAAAGCTCATTCTGATTCTGATTCTGATTATTACTGATACACATTTCAGTAAAAAAAAGTGTTTCACATATCTCAAACATTGGTTAAATGTCATAATTACCTGACAAAATACACTTGTTGAATGATTTTTGTTGAATGCAAATGTTAAACGTGTCTGGTTTTCAATTTCTGAATTAGGAGACACATTCACAAATGATTAACCCTTTCAGTGGTGAGTTTAAAATATTCTAGCGGACCCCTGAGAGTGAGTTTTTTTTAAGCGACCGTTATTTTAGAACGTTCCTCCTTATTGTTTCCATGGCGACGCATCAAGCTTGTCACGTGTCACAACACAGACACAATAACACTGTATGACAGATAGATCGTTTTTATTTCGTTTTTCCTTTTTTATCCAGAATACTCACACACTTGCTTACCATGCCATGAACTATCTAATATTCCGATTCACAAATATGTGTGAATTAGTATGTTTCGTCGTTTAAAACCCTATATAAATGATCTGGATCGTAATCTGTACGATCCAGATCAGCGCGGCCATGTTTGTTCGCGCTGCCGTTCAGACTCAGAGAGTCCTGTCAGCCGTATTTACAGCACATATACATTCATCCGTTTCTCCCGAAATACATGCAAGTAAGTGGCTGGTGAACTAGAAGAGGAATAGAGTGAACTTTTTAGTTACTAAGCCTATGTGTATGTGATATGAATAAAACACATCGGCAAATTATATTTGAATAGATTGTTATTTGCTGCTTCCATAGACCGATGTGTGTATTTTACAAACTCTAAATGTCTCCTTTTACTAGTACTTATGTGTATTTAAATGTCTGAAACCTAAAATAAGCGTTATGTGGTTAAAAACACTGCATAGTTGTGATTATATGACAACAGCAGAGCTCGTCCGTCTCTGGCTCAGCGCCAGCCAGCGCGCCAAAGCGCAGTTTGAATATTTTAAAGCCGTAACAGCTGATGAAAAAGCAGAGACGATTGTAGACGAAAATGAAGAGAGATTTTATCTTAGTTTTTATTTTATGCAAAACATTTTCGTCTAGTCTTTTTTCGTCAACAATAATGCATGTTAATTTAGTCTTAGTCAGCGTTTTTGGACAGTGATGCAGTCTTGTCATCGTCTCGTCTTAGTCATGAAAAAAAAGGTCGTTGACGAACATATTTCGTCTCGTCTCGTCTGACGAAATTAACACTAATACCACTCTCTTCTAATGGCTGGTCATTTTTGACCAGAACCATAGCAGGTGTATAAAGTTAAAGAAAACACCAACATTATCCACATTTATTTTGTTTGTTGTGGACAAAGTTATGGAGCCTCATGACAATCGGATTAAATAAACTACGTTTTTCAGAGAGAAAACTTGTAAATAAGGCACACAGTAGGAGGGTTAACAACAGCATAAAACTATTTACAGTTAACGTTCTTCTGCGGTAATAAATCGAAATATCCAGCTGACTGAATTCTGACATATGAGGTAATCATAGACTAATTTTTCAGAGCTAATCTTGCTATTCGTAAAATATAAAAATGTAACATTTTCATTAGCAAAATATACCAGACATACCTGAGCGGAGATTGGATGGAATATGCTTATTGGAGCAAAAAAGGACTACGCGTGCGGTGATTGGTGTGCGATTTTTATTGGACGATCGAAAAATGGAAAAATGGAAAATGGAATAACTTAATTGGTTTTTTCAAAGATGGACGTCAGTACGCGCGGTGATTGGTGTATGAAAAATGGATCTTGCCATGTCATTGGACAGGCAAAAATGGAGTTCGTAACTTAATTGGTTTAGGAAAGATGGCAGTCGGTATACTATTGGATTAATTTTACAGACTTGTGGTTGTCAGGTACCGCCATCGAAGGCAGGGTGACAAAAGGTGGCTTAAGCAGGAAACACCGGATAGGTTTGTGGTGTCTTGGGGTACAACGGTAGCATGGCTGAATGCAGATCAGACAGTTGCATGTTCCAATCACATCAGTTGATCTCTTCTTGACATCCATAGTATAAAGTCTACAGCCCTTTACCGTGACTGATTTGCAAACTGAATCAAAGCAATTAAGCAAGGAACGCCGACTTGTTTTCTCGACCTCGTGGCCGTGACAGAGTGCGCCTGACCCCGGATCGGGAGGTTGCGTGTTCCAATTATGTTGAGGTCAAGCGATCTGTTCTTGACTTTGTGAGTGTAAAGACTAGCTGATTTGCATAGTTTATCAAAGTGCTTAAGCATGAAATACTAAATAATTTTTCCGCTATCTTGTAGTGCAACGGTAGAGTGTCTGGCTCCAAATCACCTTGAGGTCAGACGATCTGTTTTTGATCTCCTGAGTATGAAGTCCAACATCAAGAATGTTCCTTGAGCACCGTATATTTACTGATTTGCATTCTGTGTCAAGGCGCTTAAGCAAAATACATCACCTCTGGGTTCAGGACCTTGTGACGCAACGGTAGCGCGTCTGACTCCAGATCAGAAGGTTGCGTGTTCAAATCATGTCGGGGTCACGTGATTTCTTGTTGACTTCTAATGTGAAAAGAGGTCCTGTCGTTGTGTGCTGCAGTAGTTTCCAATCCCACCGTTCTGTATGTCTCCCTTATTAAACACACCTGATTCAGATCATTAGCTCTTTAGATGAGAGCTCCATGAACTCATCTGGTTGTGTCAGAAAAAGGATACAGACAAAATATGCAGGGCCGCGTTTTCCAGAGTCATCGTAACCCTAAGTTGATTGTAACTCTATTGGTTTCAATGCGTCTACGTTGTATTAAGGTTTGCAACGCTTTTGGGAAACACAGCCCAGAGCAGGGGGTCACCAGGATCAGGATTGAAAACCACCAGTGTACTGCGATAGATTTGTATCTTGACCTGTTCTTTTTATTAAGCCTGAGATCTCATGTAATAACCATTCCTGTCATTGTGTACTGTGACAGATCTGCCTCTTGATGTGTTACTTTTTCATATCTTGCCCTGCAATCTCTGAAGAAATCGTGGAAACATCTACGTGCCGAATTCAAAAGCCAGCTCCTTCGAGCCGGAATCGAACCAGCAACCTAAGGATAGCCAATGTATCATCTACAGTCCTCCGCTCTACCAGCTGAGCTATCGAAGGCAGGGAGACAAAAGGTGGCTTAAGCAGGAAACACCGGATAGGTTTGTGGTGTCTTGGGGTACAACGGTAGCATGGCTGAATCCAGATCAAATGGTTGCATGTTCCAATCACATCAGTTGATCTCTTCTTGACATCCATAGTATAAAGTCTACAGCCCTTTACCGTGACTGATTTGCAAACTGAATCAAAGCAATTAAGCAAGGAACGCCGACTTGTTTTCTCAACCTCGTGGCCGCGACAGAGTGCGCCTGACCCCGGATCGGGAGGTTGCGTGTTCCAATTATGTTGAGGTCAAGCGATCTGTTCTTGACTTTGTGAGTGTAAAGACTAGCTGATTTGCATAGTTTATCAAAGTGCTTAAGCATTGTCGTGGCAAAAATCAAATGACTCTCATCGCATAAGAGACAAACTCAATCAATTGTCTTTTGTAAGGATTTATTCTTTGCAAAGAAGGTCAGACAGTCATACAGGAACACAGGTTGCTGCAGAGTGTGACAAAGAAAGGGAGGGCTTCCTCCACTTTTATATCCCTTCCCTAGCCCTCAAGGTTATCTTTAAACAGCCTGTAACTCTCTATCCCCCAGGGACCAAAGAAAACTCCTTTTTTAGCATACTAGTCAACCTATAGAAAACCTTCTAAGAGACCTTTTGGGTCACCAAAGGTGCCCATTTGCTTCCCCAGCTGCTTCCCCTCATCTAGGTGACATTCTTTACCTTTTATGTCTCTTTGCTTTCTGGGTGTCTCTATTTAAAGAAATACTAAATGCTTCTAAAATCACACAGAAAGGGTATGAATGAATTTTTCTTTCACAATTCCCCCTCTTTATCATTCATTGATAACTAATAATTGAAAAAAATTCATCACACTTGAAATCATCTACTAATGTTAGTACAAAAATCATAAACAATCATTCTCACATCCTCTCATTTGTTCTCTGGAAGCCGGGCTAAACGAATAAGCACTGTTATTGCATTCCTGACATGGGTCAGACCCTCAGTCACTTCTCAGATATTAAATAGAGATGTTACACATATGAAACTCAAAAACTTCATCACTACTAAACTTAAAATATGCAAAGGCTTTTTGTTTTGGGGGTCTTCCCCCCCCCCTTTCGAAAGCAAGCCACACATTACAGTTACAGACATAAAGACAGTCAATCCCTTCGTCTTGTTGCATTGTCTCGTAACACGGACAAATGACCTGCTTAAAACCTTCGTCGTTTCATCCTGTCTCAATTCATTTCACTGTAAGTTCCACTACTGCTATCATCACTGTTAATCACTACTTTCATTCAGATTAGAATACATACTTGTATCATCAGGTGTACATTTTTCCCTTAATCACAACCCCTTTTAAGCAAATTTAAGTAATTACATCACATTTATACTCTTCATCTCTGACTTTCATATAAATGATCATTCTCTTAAATTTGTGAACCCAAGCTTCACGCTCATTTTTTTTGTGTGGGTATAACCCTTTTTAAAATGCAAGCTTAAAAAGGTAAGATAGATCAGTAGGAAAATTTGGGTTAATCATTAAACCACATTTAAAACCACCTTTTTACTCAAAACTCCTTAAGTCAATTGTCGTCTGTCATGGCCCTCATCATTACTGATCATCCCTATCCATTGGTGGTTCCCACGTCCCCATAATCACATTGTCAGTCAATACATCCATCTTAACCATTTGAAGTGAAACCCCTGTCTTCACCAGTCTCTGTACTGAGCTGGATATAATTTGCAAGAAACATGGTAAACACATCAGCAACAACAGTCCCACTGCTATCATTGGTAACACAGTGCTACACAACCAGTAGGCCCAACCTCCCCCGAGGCTGGTCCACCATTCTGCTTGTATGGAATCAGCTTTTTCGGGCTCTTTTACGGCCCTTCTCATGTGCGCCACTATCATTTGTAAGGTTGTCGCTGTAGTCTGCCTCAAATCTCTTTACTCCATCCGCTCCTCCTCCCAGGATGTAGATGGGACCTTTTACAGTGGCTAGCATGAATCCACGTGGCTCTCACGTCAGCTACCTTCACAGCTGTGTGTGTAGTTAGGAACACATTGAATGGGCCCAGCCACCTTTTACTCATTCCTCAGATCTCATCCCCCACGAAATCACCCGGTTTGATGTTGTGCAAGGAACTTTCAGCAACCTTTCCTTGAGCAGCTTTCACCTGTACACAGACATTTAGACAACAGAGAAGACATTTCTTTGCAACAACCTAACATGTCATGCTCACATGATCCTGTTGATGGCAGCTGTTGTTTGCCCCCTTCTATTCCCATAAACAGTGGTCTACCAAAGAGAATTTTGTATGGGCTCAGGTTTACCCTAGATCTTTTCCTCATTCTTGTATACAAGAACAATGGGAAGCACCTCAACCCATGTAGGTCCAGTTTCCTCACAAAATTTGACCAATTTGTTTTATTGACTCATTAACAAAATGTGTGGCATTGTCTGAGCTAATTTTCCATGGGTTTTTCCATCTCGGGACTATTTCAGTCAACACAGCCTTTTCTACTGCTGCTGCTGCTGCTGCTTCGAGACTGGAAAAACTTCCACCTATTTGGACCACATGTCAATCATCACCAAGCAGTACTTTCCCCCCCACATGGGGTCAATTTAATGAAAACCATCACCAAATGAGTCTGCTGGTGGTGGCTGAGATGCTCGGGACATTTTTATCCCTTTTGCCACATTATGTTTGTTCCAAATTACACATCTTTTACAAAAAAATTTCACAAAATTTTGTTAACCCCTTTGTGACCACAATTCTTTCATTGTGCACAATTCTTTCATCTGTGCTACCATTCCCCCTTCTGATGCTTGGTCCAACCCATGCATCATTTTTGCATAGTGAGGAAAGAAGTGTCGGGGTAAACAAGGCTTGCCATCACAGCTTTCCCAAACAACGTCCAGCCAGACTTCCTCCACAGGTTTCTCTCTGTCCCTAAAGCAAAAGTCTGCATGTTCTGTCAACAAGAAGAAAGTATCATCGTTATTTTCAGATAACAAAGTACATTCTGTTTCTTTGGCTATTTAGCCACAGCGACCTTCGCTGTCGCGTCCGCTCTGACATTTCCTGTGGATACTAAATCTTTGTTATTTGTGTGTGCTGCACATTTACAAATGGCTATCTTGTCAGGCAGCAAAATTGCTTCTAATGAAGCTGCCAAAAAGGGGAGCATGAATTATTGGGCGCCCATCTGAATTTTAAAAATGCTCTGTTTCCACAGTGCTCCAAAATCTTGAAAAAACTAAAAAATCGTAACGCGAGTTTGTATACCTCGTAACGTACTTATTCGTCCTGAGTTTTCACGCCTCTGTTACAGTCACAAGCTCTGCTGCTTGTGCTGAATCGTTTTATGGCAACGAGCCAAATGTTACAATTTCAAACTCATCGTCACAGAATAGCCAACTTTGTTCTGACCTGTTTGTGGATCTCTGAACGCCGAACCATCCACAAAGAGGACATTTCGTGTTTTCAAGTGGTACATCTGAAAGATCTGCACATGGCATACTCACTTGATCAAGCGCAGTCAAACAACAGTTGTTCCTCCCCACCCTCCTCTGTCTGAAGGAGGGTGGCAGGATTCAAGGTTGTGCAACTTTCAACACTGTTTTCGAAATATCGAGCAAGATAGTATGGTATCGCAACCAACGAGCCGTCAATAAATGCAATGTTTTCTGCTCGTGCAGAATCATGGACACTGTGTGCCAGACAATCAATATCAGGTCATAATACCCTATGAAATCTCTAGACATCATCAAGGCCTTCTCAGCAGATGCCACTGCCCTCAGACAGCAAGGCAGGCCTGCTACTACTGGTTCTAGCTTGATTGAAAAAATAGGCCACAGGTCACAGTCTGTCTCCATGATACTGCAAGAAAACAGAAGTCATAAACCCATTTTTCTCATTCACCATCTGAACAAAAAGAATTAGTTGGTACCTGTAGGTCCAAAGTTGGCGCCAGAGACAGCTGAAACTTTATGTTCATGAATGCCTCGGCCGCCTCCTCTGGCCCTTCAATGTTGTTGCATTATCTCAACCCCTTCCCTAGAGTTAGGGCTCACAGGGGCTGTTCAATAATCACATAGTTGGGGATGAATGTTCTGCAATACGAACACACTCCTAAAAATGACAACATTTGTTTGTTTGTTTTATTCTCAGACAGGGATTTGCTGTTGGGTGTATGACATGTCTTAAAAATGTAAACTTTTGGTTTAAAAACTAGCTTTTGATAGTGTGTTACATATTGAAATACAGCAGTTCCAGCTGTCAGGGTCAGAGGTTCCAGGCAAGTCTACCACTGAGTAGAAAGTCACATCTTGTGAAATTTTGCAACAAAAATGCATATAGATTTGGCACTAATGGAGCTCTTTTTCTGACAGCTGCGTTTACTGCTTTTACTTTTAAATCGTGGACAAAGCGCCACTTTTTTCACAGGAAAAATCATTACATAGCATTATTACACCTTTTTTCAATAGTGCCTCAAACACTGGTTTTATTCCCAGTATCGCCTCTGTTTCAGGAGGTACTGGTGTTGACATGGTCTGTAATCAGATTTTGGAGTGATCACAACCGGTTTACATCCCTTAATCAAGCCCACATCATATTTGTGTTTTGCCCAGAATTTAGAAGGCACCTCTGCCAAAGCAGGGTGCATATCTGAGGTGTAAACATTTGCCATGCAATCATTTTCCTTTGTATTTTTCTCAATAGGTGTCACTACCTCATACCTCTATGTTATGCCTACACTCATACAAATGCCCCAAAATGCTCACTATATCTTACGTCATCAAATTTCTCACTCCAGTCTGTCACTTCAATACAGCTTCTCAAAAACAACTCTACTTCAGACCACTGCTCATCCCTGGCCTTCGAAAACTGATAAGTGAAGCACAGACTCTCCTGCTACTAGATAAAACAGAAGCTTTTTCTTTTTTTTTTTTTTTTTTTTTTTTCCTGTCAGGCTAACTGAAACCGCACACACCTTTTCTGTCTAAAATATATTTTTACTGCTCAAAGTTTTCCTACCTCTCCTCTAAACCAATCTTTCTCCTATTGGTAGTCTATTTTTCCCATTATGACATGTTATGTGCAATGTAATTTTGTCAAACAGCATAATTTGTGCATTGAATGGCTCTGTTCAATTCTCAGCCAATTCACACACCCTCTAAGCCCACCGGGTCTTATCTTGCAGACTGCACGATTTCTCCTCCTGCTCTGTCACTCTGACACCCCAGGAGTCAGTGACAAGCATCAAATTTAGTTTTAAATTTTAGTAATCTCGACCCATAAGGGGTACAGGGCATGCCAGTAAATTAGAAAATCATTGTTTTAACACTCAGCCCCCCTCTTTTTTAGGGTGCCGTGAATCTTTCAAAAAAAATAAAAAAATCTTGTGCCCTACTTCAGAAATGTACTCATTTAATTTATTAGTTAATGACTGTTGACATTGCAGATCACATAGTCACAAACAAAATTTGTATGCCCCAGAATCTGCTAGAGATTCAACTAATACCCCCTCTACCAGCATGGGTATTGTGTAACTTTTAAAACTTATTTTAAATTCTTCACTTTCATACTTTGTTACACATTTATCAGTAATTTCATTACTCAAATCAAAAACACACAAAGAAATGCAAGCTTTTCTTCATTGCTTACAGCAGTGTTTGTATCAGAATGTGTGTAAACGCAAGCTTTTCTTCATTGCAGAGAGCAGTATTTACATCAGTGTATGTGTCTGTGTGTGTGGTTAAAAAGAATGTTCACTTCCCTGCACTGTAGCTGTTGGCTGTTCACCCGGGACCCCTCCTCCCTGCTCTCCGTTTTTCTCACTTCAGTCAGCTTGATTCTGCTGGTACTCAGGGCATTCTCGGGGCCCAGTGACCATCTTTCTCACACAGTCTGCATTTGGTACATCGTCTGAAGTCAAAATCAGTACCCCCACAAAACTTGCAGGTACGCAGTCCTGGGTTTCTTCCAGTCCAGCTCAGGGGTCTTACACCCCGTCCTTTTCCTCTTCCCCCTCTTGTCCGTTGATATCGGGCAGCAGAATAACCCCCAGGTTGCGTTTACAGCCTGCACCATGGCCAGCTGTAGTTCTTTATCAGTCCTTGCTTCAACCCTTTTCGCCTTCACCGTTTGTTGTTCTTCGGTATGCAAAGCGTGCGCTAAAATAGCAGACAGCCGCCCATTCTTCCACTCGATGTAGCTGGATTTCATTGCTCGTGCAATTTCAGGTTTCAGTCCACTCAGAAACCAGCTTCGCAGATGACACTCCCAGGTTTCAGGTTGATTTCCTCTCTCGTCGGGCTCTTTCAAGCCGCTGTGTTTGTTGAAAGTCTCGCACAATCGATGATAATAGCCTTGAACAGATTCTTTTCTGCTCTGGCAACAGTTGCCACTCCTTGCTGTGCCCACACGTGCTGGAAATGCTGTTTTGCTCACCATTTCTTCTCTTAAGGCGGTTCTTGTCTTTCTTTTGTTTTGTTGGGGGGAGTCTGCGTGCCTTCTCCTCTTTAATTTCATTGTTGGGGGTCTCAGGAATCGTTTCGGGGTCTTCTTCTTCCTCTTTTTGGCCCCCTGCGGCTTTCACCTGTTGTTGTGGTGATGTTGGTCTCGTTAGTGATGATGTTGGTCTTTTCGGTGGAGAGCAGTCGAGATCGGGGTCCACTTTCAGGGCTTGCAGCTCAGCCACGGGATAGTGATGATACGGCGGTGCATGTGAAAACACAGAGACATTAAACTTGTTAGTAGGTTCATGTGGTGATATCATTTGTGGAGAAGCGAAGGCATCACACATGTTCAAAAGTTCACACTTTGCAATCACTTCTCCCTCACATTCCTTATTATTTTCCTTTTTTATCCTGTTCTCTCCCAACTCTTTCTGTATAATTTTCCTCTCTCTTCTATCTGCCTCCCTTATCCAACAATTCACTGTCTGTTCACAATTCCGACAAACATGTTTCGCACAGCATCCTTTCTGTGCTTTACTGCTACCCTCTTCAATCGACTCCTTTACCACTCCTAATCTCTTAACACTAAACGTTCCCTCCTCTGGGACATCATAATATTTATCCAACTTTCCTATATCTTTCATGCATTTTTGGCCATACAATTTTCTCATTTGATCAAACACCGGTGTATCATATTTATCAAATTTACTCTGAGATTTCCCCATAGTGACTCTCTTTCCCCTGGGTACCCCGGCGCCTTAAATAATCTGTTAGACGTCTCCAACAGTTCCGACTCCTAACCCCTAGTCGGGAGGGCGAAGCGGCCTCCGCTCCGATTAACAATGACCCACACAGCCTAACACCCCACTTGAAACTTACTCCTTGTGTCGTACTTGCTTACGTGATTTCAATCTCTGAAATCTCCCAATCTGCTGATTTCAATTTCTTCGTGAAATCTTAATCACGCTTGCTTTCCCCACACAATTTTCTTTTTCAATTTTCCTGTATTATCTGTGCTGTCGTTTTGTGATTTGCCCCAAATCACGCGTGATGCCCCATCACGCTACCCACAGAGTCAGACCAGCCACTATGGTTTGTCTCAATTCCAATTATAATTCAGTACCCAAAATTTTCTTAAAACACTTTTAAAACATCCAAAATTTTTCTAAACCTTTAAAATCAGTCTCTTACCGGAGAGTTCTGATGCCACTCGGGTTCGTTTTGTTGTTTCCAGTGGTGTCCCTCTTGGGCCCTGGCGGGCGGCCCCTCGTCCCTGAATTTATTCGGGGTAGGGCTGCGACTTCTAAGTCCAGGATGATCAATCACCGTCCGCTCTCGGGTCCAAAAGGCACATCCAAGGAAATCCCACTTCTGACGCCAAATTGTCGTGGCAAAAATCAAATGACTCTCATCGCATAAGAGACAAACTCAATCAATTGTCTTTTGTAAGGATTTATTCTTTGCAAAGAAGGTCAGACAGTCATACAGGAACACAGGTTGCTGCAGAGTGTGACAAAGAAAGGGAGGGCTTCCTCCACTTTTATATCCCTTCCCTAGCCCTCAAGGTTATCTTTAAACAGCCTGTAACTCTCTATCCCCCAGGGACCAAAGAAAACTCCTTTTTTAGCATACTAGTCAACCTATAGAAAACCTTCTAAGAGACCTTTTGGGTCACCAAAGGTGCCCATTTGCTTCCCCAGCTGCTTCCCCTCATCTAGGTGACATTCTTTACCTTTTATGTCTCTTTGCTTTCTGGGTGTCTCTATTTAAAGAAATACTAAATGCTTCTAAAATCACACAGAAAGGGTATGAATGAATTTTTCTTTCACAGCATGAAACACTAAATAATTTTTCCGCTATCTTGTAGTGCAACGGTAGAGTGTCTGGCCCCAAATCACCTTGAGGTCAGACGATCTGTTTTTGATCTCCTGAGTATGAAGTCCAACATCAAGAATGTTCCTTGAGCACCGTATATTTACTGATTTGCATTCTGTGTCAAGGCGGTTAAGCAAAATACATCACCTCTGGGTTCAGGACCTCGTGGCGCAACGGTAGCGCGTCTGGCCCCAAATCACCTTGAGGTCAGACGATCTGTTTTTGATCTCCTGAGTATGAAGTCCAACATCAAGAATGTTCCTTGAGCACCGTATATTTACTGATTTGCATTCTGTGTCAAGGCGGTTAAGCAAAATACATCACCTCTGGGTTCAGGACCTCGTGGCGCAACGGTAGCGCGTCTGACTCCAGATCAGAAGGTTGCGTGTTCAAATCACGTCGGGGGTCACGTGATTTCTTGTTGACTTCTAATGTGAAAAGAAGTCCTGTCGTTGTGTGCTGCAGTGGTTTCCAATCCCACCGCTCTGTATGTCTCCCTTATTCAGATCATTAGCTTGTTAGGAGAGAGCTCCATGAACTCATCTGGTTGTGTAAGAAAAAGGAGACAGACAAAATATGCAGGGCCGCGTTTTCCAGAGTCATCGTAACCCTAAGTTGATTGTAACTCTATTGGTTTCAATGCGTCTACGTTGTATTAAGGATTGCAACTTCTTGACATCCATAGTATAAAGTCTACAGCCCTTTACCGTGACTGATTTCGACCTCGTGGCCGCAACAGAGTGCGCCTGACCCCGGATCGGGAGGTTGCGTGTTCCAATTATGTTGAGGTCAAGCGATCTGTTCTTGACTTTCTGAGTGTAAAGACTAGCTGATTTGCATAGTTTATCAATTTATGATTCTTATTGGTACCTATGTGCTGTTTGTCATTGCTATGGATCAGTGCAATTTTGTGTTCATCAAGCTTATTTATCATCTTTGCATGCATTGTTTTTTTTCCCCTACGAAGGAGCTGATCTTACACTGCAAAATAAGTGAGCATGGATCTACAGCCTCAGCATCCCAACCCAACCCAACTGTTCAAACTGTCGTCTGAACCAGAAAAATTGTTTTACATAGTTTTATAATGTAAAATTTCAACCTTCTGCCTCTTACCCAATGTAAGTGTGCAACTTCACAAACCTCCTCATAACCATGTACATAATTAAAATGAACATAACATTAACATAAAAGACAAGTAATATTTGTTATTGAAATGTAATTTTTATTAATCAAACACAAAAGAATAAATATTTCAAAACCACAAGAACATGGCTTTATTTATGCTGATACAGTCTTTTTTTAAATGAAGAACTTATGGAACAATATTTTATGTTGTAATACAAAAATAATCAACTGTATACTGTACAACATAAATAGAAATTAAATAGAACATAAATAATGAAAATATAACAATATATACATAAACAATGGAGTAATTAATTACTTTCACATAAATAAAAACATGTTAAGAACATTACTGTGATGGCAGCAGCATGTCCTGCTATTACAAAACATCAGCTATGAAACCAATGTACTGGCCATTTGGGTCGGGGTATGCATCACGTATTCTGCACACACAGCAGCTGGGTATGACCACACGGTTTCTTGCTCCAAGTGAACCACACTGCCACAAGACAAAATTTCTGTATGCAGCATAGCGGTATCCCCGGTTGTCATCCCCAGGTTGCTGTGTGTCATGGAGGGCATAGATGTCGTTTCTCAGTCTGCGTGATAATCGTAATACCTGCGCATCTAAGATGTACAGTGACATGTGGGGCAGTCTGCTTACACATGTGGCCTCTCTCATTCTACAACATTTATTTTCTACATCTGATGGCATTTCCCTGCAGTTGGTGCAGCTGCACCATCGAGGTGCACCCTGTGATGGTTCTTCCTCTCTGTGAGTGTTGGGTTGAAGCACATCAAAGATGAGGCCAGGTTCTCTGTCAAAAACTCTTAGTAAAAGTCCCCTAGCTTCATCCAAACTCATGTCGTGTATAACCTCCTGAAAAAAAACAAAAGAAATTCCATTACATCCAATCACATTTTACTCCCAAATGCAGAAACTACTGAGGACATTTGATAGTATGTCCATTCTCACTTGTGTCATTAATCTCCTGTCCTCCTGCAGACTAGCCACCCTCATTCTGTCATCTTCACACAATGATGCTGCATGTCCTCTTCCTCTAGCTGCTCGTCTTCCCCTTGCAGCCCTCCTTTGTCTTCCTCTCTCTCTTCCTCTTGCTCTTGCTGCACTGCCAACTGCAACCTCTCCACTCTCTCTTCTCATCTCTTTTGCTCTTCCTGTCCCTCTTTTTTTTCCTGTGGGTGCCCAACCACCTCTTCTCGTAGATGCTCCATGCCTACTGTTCTGGGGGCAACTCCAGGTTTCATCAGCAGTAGATCCTTCCAGTGAGGATGTATTTGTGTCTCCCTGCAACACATTCACATGTCAATAATTGCACATATAAACAATGTGATGTACAGATATTACATGAACCCTGATAATGCATAGGTAAATTAATCTAAACTAAACTATATTTAGTTTATACTGTGCATATTTGTACATATTTTGGTGGGTTATACTGATGAAGTTATACATAGTTATATTGCACTTTGTACTTCAGTAAGGTATTTATTTTTTTTAGGGATGCACCGATACGAATCGGCCGATAATGCTTGCGCGTTTTGTCAGTAAAGCCGGTTCTGTAATCATCGGTAAATGCCATCAGGTGCGTGATTTCACGTTGAGCCGTATATACTACACACAGCCGTTGTTTACCGACGAGCTGCGCAAATCAATGTTCATTATCAGTGTGAAAGTGCGCAGCTCGTCAGTGAACAACGGCTCAGTGTAGTATATACGGCTCGTATTTTAAATTGTTTCCACTGAAAAATGCAAGCGATCGTGCTGGCGCCTCCATGTCCTGCAAAGCACGCTTTAGCCTCCCCTCTCCGCAAAAACGATTGAATAAGCGCATAAAAGCGCACATTTATCTAGGTTTAACGTTTTAAACTAACATTGTTTTATATCTGAACTGTTTTATATCTGTAGATTCTATATCTATATATTTTATATCTATACCGAGAGCGCAGGTGGAGCGCCTTCATATGGGTCTGAGGGCACTCCACCTGCGCTTTCGGTGTTGAATGCTCTGATGTTAGTAAGACCATTTAAACATGTAAATTACACAAACAAAATGTTTACTGTGTAAAAAGAAATCAACAGTGATTGGTAAGCCTATATTTGTTTTTTTGTAGACCTTAGTACTACATTATGTATATTTCAGCAACTTTCGCTTCTCAAAGAGCGCACGGTTATAGCAGATGTCCGTCAAAGTTGCGTTTGTTACTATAGCAACAGTAGACTCGTGTTTTAAAAATCAAACAATCAGTAAAAACGAGAAAAACAAGATAGATGCATAAGACAATGCATAATGGATGGTCTCTCAGAACTTCAGTACTGTAGTGCCTGGAGCCCATCAGACATGAAATAACTAGTTATATTCCTTAAATGACTTCTCCCCCATGATTAACACCTATGTGCTATGAGCCAGACCTCTGGTCACTATCCAACTCATCCCCCACCATCAAGATAAGACTCTTACAGAAATGCAGATACACTTTCCTTATTCAGACATACAGTTATATAGAAATGTACACATATCAATGTGTTACCTTTTCTTATATTGTTGTTTCTGTTATGTATGTCGGCCTCAAACATTAATCCGTAATAGGTGAATTATTGTGCATGCTAAGACTCACATTTAGAATCACTCAGTCAAACGAGAAGATACATAGATCCTGTTTGGTGTCTATGAGCAGCATTTATTATTCCCTAAATGTTAATGTTTGTGGCATCTTAATAACTCCTTGCTTTATAGGTATTATTGAACTTTTGAAAGTTTTGTGGCCAAACAACCAATCAGCTTCCACATGCGAAACACCATTTGAGAGACAAAGACTTTCAATCTTCCCTCCAAAACTCAGATCAACCGGATTGGACAAGGTCCAACTGTGGGCGTGAACGACCTACAGGTTTATAAACCTTCCCTCATCTCTCTCTCTCTCTCCTCTTCGGGACTCATCACACGTCACCCGCACCTCCTCCCCAGATCCACGGGGGGGGGGGGGGGGGGCTCACCTAGCATTGGAAATGAGGCCTACAAACCCTTCTTCGAAGCCATGCGGTCTCCAGGGACACTCAAGGAACTGAAAAGGACTTTCTGAACTGAACACATACGGAACCAATGCACAACAACAAGAGCTTGCAAGTATCTGTCCTTTCTAACGTAGATAGCTGCGTTTAAGGCGTTTTATAAAAGAAACGATTTCAGGTTGTTCAGAACCGTTTCATTCCTGTCCCTTGCAAACTCACTTTCTGTCTCTCTCTCTTACTCTCTCCCTCTCTCTCTCTTACGTCAACGTCACTTCCTGTTTGTCGTAGCGCATACCTTGAGTTGGAGCTCCGTCGAGTTAAACTATTATATTCTATTTTTAAATCTAAAAACAATTCTATACACCATAATTTTTGTTTTTCATAACATGTGAATATACACCCTGTTGTGTTTTACAACAAAAACAATCGGAACGCCTTGTTATCATTAGTTTTTATTTGCTTTCCCGAGCCTGCTACTTAGTTAGCTTATAGCGCGTTTAGCACTTGCCAGCGTGGTCGCGGCTAATCTTGCTTACATTGTTTATTCTCTATTCACACACATTTCAACTGTTTACTCACTGTTACTTGCTTTAATGGCGAATTTGTGTCTACCTTTGAGTGCAGGTGAAGACACGTTCGAGCTGCACGCGGTGCGGGTCGAGCTGGAAGCGGTGGAGAAGCAGATCCAGGGGTTGCTCAAACGGCAGTTTGAGTTGCAGGAGAGGAAGACTGCACTCGAATCTGTCCGGGTAAGTATTCAGCACGATACTAACACCCTCATCACCTCTACTCCGTGTGCTTATCTGCACAGGTCAGGCGCACCCAGGACGCGATCATCCCAGCTGTCGTTCACTCCGGCGCCGGGACACCACGGACCCTGGGTGCAGCAGCAGCCGAAGACGCGAGCCAGGCCCCGGGCGAGGACCTCTCCCCCTCCGCCGCCTCCGGTCTTCGAGATCTCCACCCGGAACCGCTTCGCTCCCCTCCGCGAGACGGAACACGACGCTGTGATCGTCGGAGACTCCATCGTCCGGTACGTTCGTGCTAACTTAGCTAACGGTAAAGTGCACACTCGCTGTTTCTCTGGTGCTCGCGTTCTCGATGTTTCTTCACAGATACCTGCCATCCTGAAGGACGATGTGAGCGTCGGCGCGATCGTCCTGCACGCGGGCGTGAACGACGTCAAGCTGCGGCAGACGGAGGTCCTGAAGAGGGATTTCGGGAGCCTGATCGAGACGGTACGCAGCACAGCGCCCGCGACGAAGATCATCGTGTCAGGACCGCTTCCCACGTATCGACGTGGACACGAAAGGTTCAGTAGACTTTTTGCTCTAAATGAATGGTTGTTGTCATGGTGTAAAGAACAGAAACTGCTCTTTGTTAATAATTGGAATCTTTTCTGGGAGCGCCCTAGGCTTTACCGCGCTGATGGCCTGCACCCCAGCAGAGTCGGAGCAGAACTGCTGTCGGACAACATCTCCAGGACGCTGCGCTCCATTTGACTAGTAAGCAATTCTTCAAATAGTTGCGATGATGGCTTTTGTTATGCACATTTAAATGATAGTATTGGTGCTGTCCAATCTATAAAGACTGTGTCTGTTCCTCGAATAGTGAGGTCAAAACAAAAATTTAATGCAGGATCTAGAAAAAATCTAATCGTGATTAAACCAGAAAAATGCACAATAAATGAACAAAAACAATTTTTAAAGCTTGGGCTCCTAAATATTAGATCACTCGCACCCAAAGCACTTATTGTAAATGAAATAATCACAGATAATAGTTTTGATGTACTCTGCTTGACTGAAACTTGGCTAAAACCAAATGATTTTATTGGTCTGAATGAGTCTACTCCACCAAACTACTGTTATAAGCATGAGCCTCGTCAGATCGGTCGTGGCGGTGGTGTTGCAACAATTTATAGTGATATTTTCAATGTTACTCAGAAAACAGGGTACAGGTTTAATTCATTTGAAGTACTCCTACTTAATGTTACTCTGTCAGATATGCAAAATAAATCTCTCCTATCACTTGCTCTGGCTACTGTGTATAGACCTCCAGGGACGTATACAGATTTCCTAAAAGAATTTGCAGATTTCCTTTCTGACCTATTGGTTAATTTTGATAAAGCATTAATTGTTGGAGATTTTAACATTCATGTTGATAATACAAATGATGCGTTAGGACTTGCGTTTACTGACCTGTTAAACTCTTTTGGAGTCAAACAAAACGTCACTGGGCCCACTCATCGTTTTAATCATACACTAGATCTAATTATATCGCACGGACTTGATCTTACTGATATAGATATCGTACCTCAAAGCGATGATGTTACTGATCATTTCCTCGTATCGTGCATGCTGCGTATCACTGATGTTAACTATATAGCTCCGCGCTATCGTCTGGGCAGAACTATTGTTCCTGCTACCAAAGATAGATTCGCAAATAACCTGCCTGATTTATCTCAACTGCTCTGTGCACCCATAAATAAACATGAACTAGACAAAATGACTAGTAACATAGGCACTATCTTCTCTAATACATTAGAAGCTGTTGCCCCAATCAAGCTAAAAAAGGTTAGAGAAAAACGTACTGCGCCATGGTACAACAGTAATACCCATTCTCTAAAAAAAGAAACTCGTAATCTTGAGCGTAAATGGAGAAAAACTAACTTAGAAGTTTTTAAAATTGCATGGAAAAACAGTATGTCCAGCTATAGACGGGCTTTAAAAGCTGCTAGAGCCGAGTATATCCACCAACTCATAGAAAAAAACCAAAACAATCCAAGGTTTTTATTTAGCACAGTGGCTAGATTAACAAATAACCAAACACCTCCTGACCTGAATATTCCTGCACAGTTTAACAGTAACGTCTTTATGAATTTCTTTACTGATAAAATAGACAACATTAGAAATACAATAACTAATATAGTTACTACTGCAACTGATACTTCAACATTAGTCATTACACCGGAAGAAAAACTGCAGTGCTTTACAACTATAGAACAGAAAGAATTAAATAAACTTATCACCACATCTAAACCAACAACATGCCTATTAGATCCTGTACCCACTAAATTACTAAAAGAGTTGTTACCTGTAGCAGAAGTACCGCTTCTTAATATTGTTAACTCATCGTTATCTTTAGGTCATGTCCCAAAACCATTCAAACTAGCAGTTATTAAACCTCTTATTAAGAAACCACAGCTAGACCCTAGTGAACTGGCAAATTACAGACCCATTTCTAATCTTCCATTTATGTCTAAAATTCTAGAAAAAGTTGTGTCTGCTCAATTGTGCTCCTTCTTGCAAAATAATAATATCTTTGAAGAATTTCAGTCAGGTTTCAGGCCCCATCATAGCACAGAAACTGCACTTGTAAAAATCACAAACGACTTGCTACTTGCGTCAGATCAAGGCTGCGTCTCATTGCTAGTTTTACTTGATCTTAGTGCTGCGTTCGACACTATAGATCATGACATACTTATAGATCGATTACAAAACTATACAGGTATTCAAGGGCAGGCTTTAGGATGGTTCAGATCATACCTGTCCGATCGCTATCACTTTGTTTATTTAAATGGGGAGTCATCGCAGTTATCACCAGTAAAGTATGGAGTGCCACAAGGATCTGTCCTAGGTCCTCTACTATTTTCAATTTACATGTTACCCCTTGGTAATATTATTAGGAAATATGGGATTAGTTTCCATTGTTATGCTGATGACACTCAACTATATATTTCAACAAGACCAGATGAAACTTCTAACTTAGCAAAGTTAACAGAGTGTGTTAAAAATGTGAAAGACTGGATGACCAATAATTTTCTACTGTTAAATTCAGATAAGACTGAGATATTACTTATTGGACCAAAAAAGAGTACACAGAATCTCTTAAACTACAACTTGCAACTAGACGGATGTACTGTTATTTCCTCTACAGTCAAAAATCTGGGTGTTATATTAGACAGCAACCTGTCTTTTGAAAATCATATTTCCTATGTTACTAAAACAGCATTCTTCCATCTTAGAAACATTGCTAAGCTACGGAACATGTTACCTGTTTCTGATGCAGAAAAGTTAGTTCATGCATTTATGACGTCTAGACTGGACTATTGTAATGCACTACTAGGTGGTTGTCCTGCTTCTTCAATAAATAAGCTACAGGTAGTCCAAAATGCAGCCGCTAGAGTCCTTACCAGATCAAGAAAATATGATCATATTACCCCAGTTTTACAGTCTCTACACTGGCTACCTATTAGGTTCCGTATCACTTACAAAATATTACTTCTTACCTATAAGGCCCTTAATGGTTTAGCTCCTGCATACCTAACTAGTCTCCTACTACGCTACAATCCCTCACGCTCCCTAAGGTCTCAAAACTCTGGACTTTTAGTAGTACCTAGGATAGCAAAGTCCACTAAAGGAGGGAGAGCCTTTTCTCATTTGGGTCCCAAACTCTGGAATAGCCTTCCTGATAACGTTCGGGGTTCAGACACACTCTCTATGTTTAAATCTAGATTAAAGACTCATCTCTTTAGCCAAGCATTCACATAATGTATCTCATAACGTTGTAATTTCAGTTACATCTGATCAAATGCACATTAATATTCTTCGGCTTGGGCTAAACACATCATTTTTGTTTGGTTGGAAGTTGGAACAGCAGCTACGCTAATTATTTCTCTATTTGTTTCTCTGTTTCTGCCACGGGATTTCCATCCCGTGGTAACTAGGATTTACACAAGATTCAGTCTGGATTCAGAAGAAGAGATGATGCCGACCCCTCAGAGGACCGCAGATGATGCCAGCCTTGAAACAACATACAGCACTACATAATTGTCTTACAAGTTTGATCACAGCACATAATCATTGCAATTAGTGTTCATCATCTGTTCGATTACACAGTTACTGATTTTAACATTTATATCATATGTACATCGACTTGACATACAGTATTCACCACTAAATACTAAAATTACTAAATATATTGTAGTAGCCTAAACTTTTGTACAGCGCTTTGCAACGATTCGTATTGTGAAAAGCGCTATACAAATAAACTTGAATTGAATTGAATTGAAATTACTCTCTCTCTCACGCGTTCTCTGTCTATTTGTGTTTTATGTACGTTTGTCTATGTGCGATCGTTTGTAAGTAGAATAGTTTAATAAACAACCATATATTCACATATAATGATTCTCTGTGCTGAATGCTTACATTACAAAAGTCACTTAAACTGTTTCGATCTCATATTGCTACCTTAAGCCCTATTCTGTTCAATTGTTTTAACTCCGTTCTGATTAGTAAAATACGTTGCCGTGACGACGGGCCAACGTCAGAGTAATGGGTATCACTGAACAATTTGCTGGACAAAGAAACCAGTCGATATCATTATTACTGTTACTGATCAGAAACTGGAAATTGCGTATATTTAATGACAATTATTATACACGATTTCCCGTGAGTTAAACTACTTTCCCTGACTGAAATGTATGTTTTAAATAACTCATTTCATCCTATTCATTGGTCATAAGACCTGGTGGAGTTTTGCAGTGTATATGTGATGAGAGAAACAGTCTCATGCATATTGTTTTGCGGTGCTCAATTTCCTACACCTTCTACCTTATTTTGTTTATTCTCAGGTTAGGTAAAGATAGTCGAATCTGCCCTATCATATAAGTAATTTTCATACTCACACAACAGGCTTCAGAAGACTCCTCCGTGGTCTGTTCAAGTCTATCAATCAGAGTCTTTTGGCAGGCAGGCTTCTTGATTATAATAAAGTATAAGTTTATTGTCTAAAGGTTATATAGGTTACATACAAATACTAATATATAAAATAAAGAAATACAGAAAAAATAAATTGCTAGTAGTTCGAAGGCTGGCAGGTCGTCTGGCACCGGAGAAGCTGTTGCAGATCCAGCATCTGATGTCCTCTGCGTACTTCAGTCTTTTATAGACAGCAGGTGCATTCCGAAGTCGGGAGACAACCTAAGCTCTGGAAATTCCCTAAGCATTTGTCTATATAAACTCTTCTCTTTTCGCATTCTTCTTCTCCGGACTTTCCTACGCTGCTGTCTTCTCCTCTTCGTCTACAACAAAACATCTGACGGTAACATCCAAACTCTTCTCTCTATCCAAACTTTTACCTAATACAAAGTTGATTTCCTAACTGTGTTCTTACTAATACATGTGATATATACTTTCAATAAATGCATGCAATACAACTAATATGGCGTTGTTTTAATGACCCACTTTGAATAAAAGAATACAATAAATGTGTGGTGTCTCTTCTATAAACTACTTTCAATAAAACGTATACAATAAATGCGTGGTGTCTTTTCTTTATAAACCACTTTCAATAACATGGGGAAGACATACTTGCAATATAACATTTGAACACATTTCACAACACCCCGGACTTGCAAGTTTGTCTTTCACTTACTCTCTTAGTTTGAAACTCATGTACGGGACATAATTTTGGTTAGTTTTGTCGTATTTGCTCAGTTTAGTATACACTTGTCCCGATTCATTAACAACATTCATTTGGAAAACATTCATATATTGGTCTACACAAGGGCGTTTATTTTTAGGCTTCATAATTTTACTTTCTATAATTTTTCCACTCACAATATCACCAGGTGGCCAAATTTTGATGTCTTGCTTTATAATTGTCAAATATTGCCCAAATTTTTGTCTCATCAATTTTCCATCAGTAATTTCATGATAACATGCTCCAATCAATTGTCCCTTAGAGTCTTCACAAATAAACGTGCGGCTCCTTCCATTAATCAGACATGTTCTACAAATGCCAACCAATGGAATTCTGGACTTAGGTAAAAATACCTTCCCAGTGGCCGACTGCGTCATTTTGAAGCTCTGGCAAGACGAATAAGTTTTGGGTAGATGCTCTTTCACCTCCATCGTTTCCCTCAATGTTCTCATCTATAAAATAAAACACCCCATCAAACTTTACCACTCTGATAACATCGTTAGTGTACTTGCCATGTAACTCATGCACTATAAGAAAATCATCAGTTAACCATCTCTTGTGAGCACTCAAGTCTTTGTATAAATCTCTGACCTCTGGGCAGAGTACTTTCAGTTTACTCCTACAGCGTTCAACTACATCCACACTTAGAGCTATTATTAACTCGTATGATCTCACACAATATTCAGTGGTTCCATCATCATCATTAAACCAGATTATCAGTCTAAGTCTTTCAAAGCAGTGTTTACACAGATCTCCCATGACAAGTTGAGCTTTTTGAAAAAACAGCATCTGATGGCAATACATGCATTCATCCTCTCTAACAGCAATCCAGTAGTTGCGGTGTCGTGACAACAGTTGACCACTTTCGGTTCTTCTAAGTTCCTATAAAATACATAATAATTCCAAATACGTTTATCTCTAATTTTTCTTATCTCTTTTATTAGACTACACAATTATTATAAATGAATAATAATTTTAATTCTTAAATAAATAAGTATATAATTACCAATAAGTCGAAAGGATCACTTCTTTCTCTATTGAGTTGTGCAGGTATCATTCTGCTTTGAGCCATGTTTATTCGTCCTGGTCAGTTAAGTTCTGGTATGTCCGTAAGTCTTGAAATGGTTTGTCTTTATGTTACTAAACGTATGAGATCTTATAAGATCTAGGTTTTACAACACCCACTTTCTCAGGTGTATGACGAGTTGGATGTAAATTAATGTCAGAATTTCGCTTTTTATACTTCTTACATCCCTTCACCAACCTATAGGTCCTAAAACACATAAATCTTAGGAACTTCCCTAGGCCAGTTTGCTCCAAGATAATTAAAAGTACTAGTCCGGTTATCGTGATTAATATAGCACGGAAATTATTTATGATCCATTTCAAGGTTCTGTACGTTTTTCTAGACATTCCTCCCAGCAATAATATATTTTTCCTTGCTTCATTATTTAACAAAGACCATCCTCTATTAAATGGGGTTTCTATACCCGTTGATTTTTCTAAATAGCTTCTTTCCTCAAAATAGTGTTTTTTAGCCACCATAAAATACAGTGGCAATGGAGGCATACATCTTCCGTTTTCTTGTATATTATATTGTGCTGATAGATCTGCATATATATGCCTAGTTTTAATGGATCTAGTTAGTACTCTACAAATTCCTTGATTTATATCATTCCTTCCAATATTACTATCTATTGTTTGATTTAAGTAAGCCCAGCGCATAACTATTGGTTCTTTTATATCTTCTAAATACCTTACCATCCAAAATATTTTTAAGTTGAACAATTCCTTGTTATCATCTAGATTACCTCTATAATTCCTCGTTAGTTTATACGTCGGTTTTGGTACATCTTCTTTGCTATAATATTCTGGAATCTCATCAGGAATTGCCCATGTAATTAGTTGTTTATCGTTCTTATATCTCATGCGAACTATAGGTATTGGATAATACTTTCCTAATCGCTTGTTATCATAATGTACTCTAACTCCATAGTGTCCTACTATAGATCCCTTTTGTGGACCTTCAACTTTAACTGGGACTATTCTTTCATACTCGTTTGTTGCTATATCTTGCAACAAATCAAATAGCCTAAACTGTATTATCATTTGATCAGTAACCGTGTTATTCTCTGTTATCAGATTTTTCCACAGAAGAGGTTTCTTTAATATCGTTGAAATTGGTACTCCTTGACTTTTAACTCTATCTTTGTCTAAGAATATTATCCAATGATTTCCTCTATTATTTGACATTATCTCTACTCTGTTAATATATCGCGCATCACATATCCATAGTCCGTCACAAGTACAGCCGATCCAATAACTTTCTGCATTCGTGCAGGTTTGATTTGTGACTCTTTCACTTAACATGTTCAGTACTTTAATTCGCCACTTTACATGTAATTCCCAATTATATCTAGTTTTGGCGCATTCATCTAAATTGTCATCAGGGCATTTCTCCCAGTATTTGTCTGTTACAATACTGATCTGATAAAAAGTCCTCTTCTCTTTTGAATACTCATTCTGTCCGAAAGCTACCTCAGCTTCTCTAGTAGACTCGCTATACCATTTCAGAATAGGAAAAGGATTTCTTAGTTTCTCTAGGGTTTCATATAGTGTATATTTGTCTTTTGTAAACTGATTTTTACATTCTTTTGTAATTTGCCTAGCATCTATCTTTTCTTGCTGCTTCTTATCTATTGATAACATTTTATCATGCTCTATTTTAGCACCTTCTTTTCCTATACTTTCAATGTCGATTTCTTTGTTTATCACAAATGTTGTATCAACCTCATAGTCAGGGTCTATGTAATCGGGATAGGTTATACCTTTTTCCCCCACATCTTGATCTATTACAATCATATTCCTATTACTTTCCTTCAAGCTCCAAAATCCTATTATAAATATGGTTATTATTGTTATTGTTAGTATAAAGATGGGTTTGTCTAAACAGACCTTCTTCCATCCTTGCGTAATTCTGGTACATCTTGCTTTGAATGTCCATTTTGTTTCATTCTCCATTATCCTGTAAAATACAGCAGAAAATGGAGCCTTTCTAAATTCTTTCTTAGTCATTACTCATACGGTTCCTCCCTTCTAGCTCTGACAACTCTTGTACCTAACGGTTCACCTCTTGAAGTTGTTTTGTGTGTTAAAAGACTTTTCTCTCTTCAACAGGGCTTTATTCCCCTTCTAAAAGTTCTATTAACACACCAAACATTTTATTATCCCCTTCTTTGTGGGTTATTTTCAATACATTATTCATTTGATGAATTGTATACTTACGGTGCCAGACAACCATACCATCGTTAACAAACACTTTGTTTTTACTTACTGCCTTTTATTCTTGCTCTGCCAAATAGACTTTTACTTAGTCTTTAAATTAAATTCCTAATTGTTAGTTGTTTCTTAAAGATATTTCTTGTTGATGTCGGCCCATCCAGAGACATGCTTTTATTATTTCTATATTTCACTTTTATCTACTTCGCTCTTTCTTATGCAATGAATCTTTTCCGTCTTTTTATGCTTTTTATTACATCTATTTCTTAGCCTAGAAATAAAGTTAATTCTTTTTCTCTATTCTTGCATTCTGCATTAAGGACTCATTTGACTAAAATCAAATTTCTTTTACTCCAAAGTCCATTTTCTGCCAATTCTACAGTATGATTATCCACTATTTTTACTACCTTATCTTTTTTAGTGATTAAATCTTTAAACGGTTTGGTCGATTTTTTATTATCCAACCTAATCCAGACATGATCTCCAATTTGACATTTATCACTACTTTCGTTTTTCTTTTCTTTTATGTCCCTCTCTTCCTTTGCTAAATTACTATAGTATAAAGCCTCTTCCATATGTTCATCCCATCTTACATTATTATAATTGGATCTAAAAAAGCTTTTTAAAATTCCCACCGCTCTCTCAGCAAATCCATTTGATTCTGCGGCGTAACGTAAAGCTTTATATAAAACTATATGTTTTTGTGAAAGCCAATTTTCCAATTCTCCTCCAACAAAATAAGTGGCATTATCGCATCTACAGGATTGAGGTCTTCCCCAACAAGCCATTAATTCTTCTAAAGATTTTATAATAGTTTTTGCAGTAGTTTCTTTTAAGGGCTTCGCCCAGATTTTCCCTGAAAATCCATCTACTACTACTAATATGTATTTATTTCCCGACCTTGATTTGGGATTTAACGGTCCGGCTATATCTAATGACCATTCTTGGTTAACTCTTTCTGGTGTAATTGTTCCATAATCATTTCTTATAGTTTTGTTATATCCCTTTCTCATGCAATTCTCACACTCTAGTCTTATTTGTCTGTATTTTTTCCTCCAATTGCCGATATTTATATGATTATCAGATAGAACTTTACCCATTAAATTTACACTAGGATGTTTCATACAATCATGTATTTTTTGAATAATATTATTTTCGTTTTCTTTGATTACAATTATCCTCCTCTGTCTCGCTAACTTATCCACTTCTCTATTGCCTTGAGCTGCTTCTGTGTTATCTGTGGAATGCCCAGCTTGATGAATGACTATTAGCTCTAAGTCTCTTATTAGATCATAAATTTTTTCCCATAGTTCACTATGTTCAACCGACTTTCCACTATATTTTGTATAACCATTTTGTCTCCAAATAGTTAAGTTTTCATTTATACTTGTTTCAACATACTTGCTATCTGTTATAAGGATAACTTGCTTAGCTTTTATTTCTTTTAACTTCTCACAAGCTTTCAACACAGCCATCACTTCTGCGTATTGCGCTGTCCCTGGAACACAGCCTTTATTTTTTATTATCTCTCCTTTCTTTACTTGGATAATATATGCCCAATGTGCTAAGTTATCATCCGCAAGAGTTTTGGACCCATCAGTATACACTGTTATTCCTTTAAATAAATTTATCTTCCCTTTTTGGCATTTCTTCCGCTCCTTATTTATTATCTGTATGTTAGGATCTAACAGTATATTCTCCCATCTCTGCCATCTTACATTTTGAGCTTTTGCATCTTTTATTTTATTTCTAGTTAAATGTCCCATTATTATTTCATCTGTATTAATTATTATTTTCTGTCCTCTCGCAAGGCCTTGTAGTTCTGCATAACGTTTACTAATAGCAGCAAGTTTTTTCTCTATCGATAAGAACCTTTTTTCTGGGTTTTCCCAGTTTCCTGATATTATACGAATTGGTACATTACTTTTTTCATTTCTTATTATCAATTGATAACCAGTTGAATCACAATCTAAATCTACTTCTAAAGCTTTCTCATCATCTCTTCCTTCCAACTGGCCTGAGTTTAAAATTGCGGTCTTTAATGTTTGTAGCGCTCTTTCTGCTTCCTCAGTCCAACATAATTTATTACCTTTTATTGTCGCATATATTGGTTTGGCTTTTTGGCTAAATTTAGGAATTATATCTCTTACATAATTCATGAGTCCCATCATTTGTTGTACACTTTTAACACTATCTGGGGTTTTTAAATTAGTAATTCGTTCCCTCATTGATTGTGTAATTCCTCTATTACCGGCTGATATCCAAAATCCTAAAAATTCAACCATGTTCGTCATTACTTCACATTTTTTGATATTTAGTTTCAATCCTGCTTCAGCTAAACGATTTACTACGTTCTTTACAGTCTCTACATGTTCTTCTTCATCATCACTAACAATTAAAATATCGTCAATATAGATTTCTACAGGCAATTGTTTTAATATCTCCATTAAACAGCTCTGAAATACTTGAGCGCTATTAATATAGCCTTGTGGTAACCGTTTATAAACATAATGTTTATTATTTACAGTGAACGCAGTTTTCTCCTGACTATTCTCGGTCAAAGGAATAGACCAATATCCGTTTGCTAAGTCTAACTTAGTTAAAAATTTTCCATCTTTTAACCTTTCAACTGTATCTCTTGCGTTAATTAAATACCGTCTATCAGGTTTCGTTACTCTATTTAATGCTTTATAGTTCGTAACTAGTCGGAACGATTGATCTGGTTTCGGGATCAATTGTATAGGACTATTTGTGATAGCAGACTTGACTTCTTCAAGTACACCTTGTTCTACTAGTTCTTCTATGGTTTGATTCAATTCTTCTTTCGCCATTTTATTTATTGGATATTGCCGTTGAGGCTTATGTATTCCACCTATTATTTCATGAGCGTATTCATCACTTACTTTTCCACAATCATTTTTATATTTTCCATATGGAGCTTCTCTAAATAACTGTATTAACTCTTCTTTTGCTTTTTCTGATCCTATCATTTTATTCCGTATTCTATTTAATTCATTCTCAATATTTACTTCTTTTAATCTTAAGACCCTTTTTAGATCTTTTGCAGCCAATAAGTTTTCTGTTCCTTTTACCATTTTAATTCCAAATTTCTTTCCCATTTGTTCCTTTTCTATTTTTCCGTTATAAGTTTGAACTAAAATATTATCGGTGAATTGTATTGGCTCTGTTGTAGTGGTCACATCTGCTCCAGTGTCTACGAAATATTCTATTCCTTCTAAATCGATAAATAAATTTTCATCTTTTTCTATCACTCTTTGGTCACAAATGTTCCGCTTCAACAGGCCAAGTGATTTTCATTGTGATATTTCTTGCTTTCCCTCTATCACTCTTGTTTCGTTAGCTGTATTTGATTGCATCGATTTTTTAGCTACTACTTTTATCCGTCCAACTTTTTTAATATTCGATTGTACTGTTTTGCGTTTTTGAATCACTTGACTTTTCTCCTCCGGAGTCATTTTTCCCCATTTTTCAGCCGAAATATAACCTAATTTTCCTGTATTACTTCCTAAGTCTTTTTTCTCTATTTTTGAGTTATTTTTCTTCCATACTTTTATGCTCTGACTTTCCGTTCTAGGTACTATACTCTTATTCTCCTCTCTCTGTTTAGTTTGAAAACGAGTATTATATGTTTTTCTCTCACCTAATTTAGTATTTTGTGCTTTCTGATAATTAACTTTCTGTTGTTTCTGCATACGCACATTTTGAGGTTCTTTTTTCCTCACTACTCGGACATGCTGCGCAGTTAAATCATATTCGGCCAGTCTCTCTTCTATTTGTTTCTTTGTTACAGTATTTAAAATAGCTATTAACTTATATCCACCTGGGATATTTCGTCCTACATCTCTTAGTAACCTTACTTTATCGGTCATTGGTATTTCTTCTTCTATGGATAACCATACACTTAATAATGGAACCTGATCTTTGGAAGCGTTTATTAACATTTCTTTCCATTGCGAATATTTGTCTTCTATCCCAGTTAAATTTCTCACCCTCTCTATAGCTGTGGCTGAAATTGCATGACCAGTACATGTATGAACTAAGCGAGTTATAGCTCCACAACCTAAATTTGCATTTTCTGCTGCTTTTATAATACGATCTGTATAAGCATTATGATCTTCTCCTGCCTTTTTAGATCCTATTTGCTTTCTAACTGCCTCCGTTAACTGCAGTTCTAATAACTTTGCCTGTATATCATTTTGTCCTTCTCTGCTCTGTGTCGGAGTTGTAAATTCTAACCGTTTCGCAGGAGTTTCCCACATTCCAGGCGAAAAAGGACCTCTCTCTTTTCTCTGTGCTTGGTCTGCATCTTCGCTTTCCCAACTATCCGATGTTTCTGATCCTAATCTTGCTATGATTTGCTGACCCCTCACAGTGTCCAATTCTCTCCGTAATTGTTTTACTTCTGTTTTTAAAGTTTTTATCACTTTTTCCATTTCTCTAACTATTTTTCTATTAAATTCATACCCTTCTTGAAGTACAATTTGTTTCCCTGTTTTTGACCATCCTTCATGCTTTGCGATGTGAGCGGCCGGGGGTGACTGACTTGCTGTTCTCATTTGCCCATAAGTTAGATTATTTTCAGGAATTATTCTCTGATCCCATTTTCTTATTAATTCCCTACTTCTTCTTTTACTGGTAGGATTTTTATATTTAGTCCCTTTAATCTCTACCTCTGGCCACTCATTTTGAATTTGTTTAGTTACTTTTTTCAATTGCAATATTCCCCCTTTTTTATTCCGTAATCTCGTCTCTCTTCGTGTTTCCAATTCTACTTCACTACCCTGACTTTCTGTAGTTAATGTAGGCGAATAAGAATCTCCACTAGTTGGTTCTTCCTCGGTATTTTCTATTTCGGATTGATCTTGTTGAACTTCTACTCTCTCTGTATCAGAGACTATGTTCTCAGCCACTTGCATTTCTCTTTCCCTTTCGTTATAGAGTTGTTTAAATTTTTCTCTATCTTTGTTAGTCATTAATAAGTTTATTTTCAAAGATTCTTTTTCTGAATTATTTATTATTCCTGTCAGCATACCTTTAATTACTGCTATTACGGAATGTCCAAACTCTCTAGTACCTATTAAGGTTGAATGCATTATTTTAACACCTCTGCTGATCGCTATCTCAATCAGAGATGACATTATTGTTTCAGCCTCTAATTCTGAGCGTTTTATTGTACACAATTTAGCCGCACAGTCTGTCATAGCAGCATGAGCTACAAAATTCCAGTGAGGCGATCCGGTCGTAATTCTAACAGAGCCTGGACTCTGCATACCTAACTTTTTTTGAGTACTTTCTATCTCCTTTAATGCCTGGTCTTCTAGCAGTTTGGAAACGGCATTTATTTGTATGGATTCTTTTTCTATAACCACAATTCCTCCTCTAGTTTCTTCTATTAATCCATCATACATTATAATTTCAATTTTGCCGATTTTTAATCCCTGTTTATTTAGCCTACTTACCGATCCTGGCTCTGGTATTATTAAGCTCTCTCTGTTACTATTTTCAACTTCGTGTTTTTCTAAACGATTTTCTCCTTCAGTTCCTAAACTAATTATTTCCTTATCCTCTTTTTTACTACTTTCCATTTTTACTTTCTTTCTTAGCACTGTATTAAGTACTCTATTATTTACTGTTAGTTCCTCTTGAACAAAAACTCAATATAATTAAAACTGAGGATCTCTATCTAATTTCTCTAAAACTTTACAGTTTTTAATGTCTCTGGATGGTCACCAAATTATCTCAAATCGGTTTTTCTTTTTTAAACCGACTTTCTCTTTTCACGGCACTACTCTAACATACGCATATTTAAGAATCTTTCGTCTTACATACTTGTATGTTTCGGGGCCTCACCATCATTTAGTGGAGCGTCCCCCACTTGACAGTTTTACAGCCCCTTCTAAGTTTCACTAAAACTTAGCTAATCTCAGGAAGCGCTTTCCCTTCAGAGATTTTTAGTTTTGTGCGCGCACACAACCCTTTATGGGTCGTATAAATAATTCGTTTGAATTATTTTTAGTTTTCGAGTTTCCTATAGGTTTTCTCTACCTATTAAACTCTATATTTTCGTGCCTAAATCGTATTAGCTGAGTTGAGCAAGTGATCATTGATCCTGGCCAGAAATCAATGGTCAATATGCCCCCCCAACACGTTGGGCGCCATGTTTTGCGGTGCTCAATTTCCTACACCTTCTACCTTATTTTGTTTATTCTCAGGTTAGGTAAAGATAGTCGAATCTGCCCTATCATATAAGTAATTTTCATACTCACACAACAGGCTTCAGAAGACTCCTCCGTGGTCTGTTCAAGTCTATCAATCAGAGTCTTTTGGCAGGCAGGCTTCTTGATTATAATAAAGTATAAGTTTATTGTCTAAAGGTTATATAGGTTACATACAAATACTAATATATAAAATAAAGAAATACAGAAAAAATAAATTGCTAGTAGTTCGAAGGCTGGCAGGTCGTCTGGCACCGGAGAAGCTGTTGCAGATCCAGCATCTGATGTCCTCTGCGTACTTCAGTCTTTTATAGACAGCAGGTGCATTCCGAAGTCGGGAGACAACCTAAGCTCTGGAAATTCCCTAAGCATTTGTCTATATAAACTCTTCTCTTTTCGCATTCTTCTTCTCCGGACTTTCCTACGCTGCTGTCTTCTCCTCTTCGTCTACAACAAAACATCTGACGGTAACATCCAAACTCTTCTCTCTATCCAAACTTTTACCTAATACAAAGTTGATTTCCTAACTGTGTTCTTACTAATACATGTGATATATACTTTCAATAAATGCATGCAATACAACTAATATGGCGTTGTTTTAATGACCCACTTTGAATAAAAGAATACAATAAATGTGTGGTGTCTCTTCTATAAACTACTTTCAATAAAACGTATACAATAAATGCGTGGTGTCTTTTCTTTATAAACCACTTTCAATAACATGGGGAAGACATACTTGCAATATAACATTTGAACACATTTCACAACAATATACACACATATATTGATCATCTTAAATTCTTTGAGCTAACCAAAATTCTCTACATAATTGGCGTTAGAATGCGGGGCAGTTTTAAACTATGTGATGTGAGCAGCTCAGGAATAATTTGTGTGTCTGCATGCTTGTTTATTCAAACTCGGCTCGCGACTCGCGTCTCTTTTGTTTGTGTGTGTGTGTTAGAACGGTGTGGACCAGCCCACCTTTAACACCTTCACAGATGTTTGAGCCTCTCGCACAGAGAAACTCAACCGCTGTTAAGACGTAACTTAACTGCAGTTTATATATTGACCCTATATAATAGTGCGTCCTGAAGCCACCCTAAATTAAGCGAAGAAAACCTTTTTTTAGCGTGAAGAAGCTGATTGAGCGATGTTCCTCTTTCAGAATCAGAATCAGAATCAGAATGAGCTTTATTGCCAGGTATGTTTGCACATACTAGGAATTTGTTTTTGTGACAGAGCTCCACAGTGCTACAGAATGACAGTGACAAGACGATACATATTATAAAAAGAACAATATACAAGTATACAAGACAGACAATGTGCAAAAATAGCAAAGACATTTGAATGGAAGTAAGTATGTGCTTTAAATAAATAACGGAAAAATGAATAAAGAATGTATAGTGTTGTATGTTCCACGATCAAGTGTTCATGAGATGGATTGCCTGAGGAAAGAAACTGTTTCGGTGTCTGGTCGTTCTAGTGCTCAGTGCTCTGTAGCGCCGACCGGATGGTAACAGTTCAAAAAGTGAGTGTGCTGGATGTGAGGGGTCCAGAGTAATTTTGGCAGCCCTTTTTCGTACTCTGGATAAGTACAGATCTTGAAGGGTAGGGAGGGTAGTACCAATGATTCGCTCAGCAGTCCGGACTATCCGACGTAGTCTTCTGAGATCAGAATTTGTAGCTGAGCTGAACCAGATGGTAATTGAAGTGCAGAGGACGGATTCAATGATGGCAGAGTAAAACTGTTTCAGCAGTTCCTGTGGCAGGTTGAGCTTCCTCAGCTGGCGGAGGAAGTACAGCCTCTGCTGGGCCTTTTTCACAATGGAGTCTATGTGAATGTCCCACTTCAGGTCCTGAGAGATGGTGTTGCCAAGGAACCTGAATGACTCCACTGTGTTTACAGTGCTGTCCATGATGGTGAGTGGGGGGAGAGCAGGGGGGGTTTTCCTGAAGTCTATGATCATCTCCACAGTCTTGAGCGTGTTGAGCTCCAGGTTGTTATGACTGCACCAGACAGCCAGCTCTTTTACCTCCTGTCTGTAAGCAGACTCGTCACCGTCCTGAATGAGGCCGATAAGTGTGGTGTCGTCTGCAAACTTCAGGAGCTTGACAGAGGGGTCTTTGGAGGTACAGTCATTTGTATACAGGGAGAAGAGCAGTGGGGAGAGGACACAACCCTGAGGGGCGCCAGTGCTGATAGTCCGGGTGCTGGATGAGAATTTTCCCAGCCTCACTAGCTGCTGCCTGTCTGTCAGGAAGCTGTTGATCCACTGACAGACTGATGTGGGCACAGAGAGCTGAGTTAGTTTGGGCAGGAGGAGGTTTGGGATGATAGTGTTGAAGGCTGAACTGAAGTCCACAAACAGGATCCTCGCGTAAGTCCCTGATTTGTCCAGATGCTGCAGTATGAAATGTAGACTCATGTTCACTGCATCATCTACAGACCTGTTTGCACGATAAGCAAACTGCAGGGGGTCCAGTGAGGGTCTGGTGATGTCCTTCAGATAAGCCAGAACCAGTTTCTCAAACGACTTCATGACGACAGATGTTAGCGCCACAGGTCTGTAGTCGTTAAGTCCTGTTATTTTGGGTTTCTTTGGAATGGGGATGATTTCAGAACGTTTGAGAGAGGCGGGGACTTCACACAACTCCAAAGACCTATTGAAGATCTGTGAGAAAATGGGTGCCAGCTGATCTGCACAGGTTTTCAGACAGGCTGGTGTGACACCGTCAGGGCCTGGTGCCTTTCTTCTTTTGTTCTTTTTGAAGACCTTGCGTACCTCATCTTCACTGATTTGAATGGGAGTTGCAGGAGTGGGGGAGAGGGGTGATGTTGGAGGTGTAAATGGTGTCTTTTCAAACCGACAATAGAACTCGTTCAGATCGTCTGCCAGTTGCTGATTCTGCAAAGTGCTGGGGGATGATGTCTTGTAATTGGTGATGTGTTTTAGACCTTTCCACACTGATGAAGAGTCACTGGAATGAAATTGGTTCCTTATCTTTTCGGAATAATTTCTCTTTGCCACTTTGATCTCCTTTTCCAGTGTGTATTTGGCCTCTTTATACAAGACTTTGTCCCCTTTCCTGTAAGCATCATCTTTGACATGACGAAGCTGTCTGAGTTTTGCAGTGAACCATGGTTTGTCGTTGTTGTAAGTTAAGCGAGTCCTGGTAGGAATGCATAAATCCTCACAGAAACTGATATATGAAGTAACAGTCTCTGTAAGCTCGTCCAGATCAGTAGCAGCAGCTTCAAAAACACTCCAATCAGTACATTCGAAACAGGCTTGTAAAGCCCGCTCTGTTTCGTTGGTCCATCTCTTTACAGACTTTGCTACAGGTTTAGCAGATTTAAGTTTTTGCCTGTAGGTTGGTATAAGATGAACCAGGCAGTGATCAGAAAGTCCCAAAGCTGCCCGTGAGACAGAGTGATATGCATTCCTTATTGTGGTGTAACAGTGGTCCAATATATTTCTATCTCTGGTCGGACATGTGATGTGCTGTCTGTATTTTGGAAGTTCACGGGAGAGATTTGCTCTATTAAAATCCCCAAGAATGATTAAAACAGAGTCCGGGTGTTGTTGTTCTGTCTCTGTGATGTGATCAGCGAGTTTCTGTAACGCCAGGCTCACGTGCGCTTGCGGTGGAATGTACACACTCACGAGAATGAACGAGCAAAACTCTCGCGGCGAATAGAACGGCTTACAGTTTATGAAAAGCGCTTCAACATCAGAACAGCATATTTTCTTTAACACTGTTACATCTGTACACCACCTCTCATTGATGTAAAAGCACGTCCCGCCGCCGCGCGATTTCCCCGTCGATTCTGCGTCGCGGTCTCCTCTGAACAGCTGATATCCCGGGAGATGAATCGCGCTGTCCGGTATAGCCGCGTTCAGCCAGGTTTCCGTGAAACACAGAGCAGCAGAGTGTGAGAAGTCCTTATTTGTCCGGGAGAGCAGAAGGAGTTCGTCCGTTTTGTTTGGTAGAGACCGGAGATTTGCCAAATGTATGCCTGGCAGTGTCATCCTGAATCCACGCTGACGAAGCTTCACGAGCGCGCCGGCGCGCTTCCCCCGCGTCCTGCGCGTCCTGCGCGTCCTGAAGCCTTTGGTAAGCGCCGCCGCTCCGCCAACTATGATGTTGAGCAAAACGTCCGAATAATCAAAAACCGGTAGGAGATTTTGTGGTATGTTCTGCCTAATGTTTAGCAGTTCATCCCTTGTAAAACTGATCGTGTTTGCAAAACAAAAAACAGGAAAAACGAACAAAAACACTAAAACAACTGGAGAGCTAAGCACAGAGGCTGCCATTCGCGGCGCCATCTTGTTTTGAATTACAAGGCCATATCTTTATATATATATATACCTTACAAGGCCATATCTTTATATTTTGAGGGTAGATAGATTAGCCATTGATGTGCACTCCAATGTTAAGCAGCTATCTTGCTCCTTTGGGTTAAAACCTCAGCTTAGCTAACTGATTAGGTTGACCCCGTTTGCTCATCGAATAGATTTAATATAGTAAACAACTTCGCGTTATTACTGTACAAATCTTGATCGAGTGTTATTTATTTGTTTTGTGCAAAGCACACACAAGTCTTGTGTCAGCAGGCTGACTCAAGATCAAGGTGCACGCATCGTAACTAAGCAACCTTTTAATAGTGTAACCATCCTATTAAGTTAAAGTTTGCAAACACATGTACCTGTGTTCAGTAAAACGGACACAAGAAATATACACCCGCGATAACGCGTCGCCATGGTAACTGCGCTTAGATGCGCGTTTAAATCCACATAAGGTGGAATCTGAAATCCCGCATAAAAGGTATTTCCTTCTATTAAAAGATAGAAGTCTGTCTAAAACCTCTTCCAATACCTATGCCGGATTTCATATTTTTTGTTTTCTTTGAGCAACAACGCTTATGGATAGTCCCAGTCAGTCTCTCCCTTCTCTTTTCCTTTTTGATTTTACATTATTAATTATTGTTATTTAAACCATAATGATAATTAACATAATGTATGTTTTCTTTTTTTTTTGTGTGTGTGTGATTTAATTTTAATTATTTCACCGCCTTAGATTCAACTCTCCCTTTAGCAATTATAATTGTATTTGCTCATTTTAAATTTTTGATTAAACAGTCTTGATTTAAATTTAAACTTTGACCAAATCGATCAAGTTGCACTCTCAGTACCCCGGGTAATTCGGCCCATCCCAGGGGGGCCTTTCTCTCTTTTGCTCTCTCAGCTCTGCCATTTCCCAGGTGTGACGACTCCATAGCGCCCCCACCCGGTGGGCCCCGTCACTGACCCCAGGGCTGGCAGTCAGCTCACTTTCTCTCTTTTGCTTTAACCCTTTATACCTCTCTTTCTGATGGATTTTGTTTTTATTTTTCTCCCTATTAGAGACTGAACCTGTCTGAACATCAGTGAAATCTTTTGGTAACTACACCGATGAACTGAATAGCTCCAAAGTTAATCGCTCATCATTAAGTTTACTCATAGTTTCCTGTGTTTACCCACACAAACTATCTGACCCCTTCTTTACAGCTAGGATAATAAGCGTTTAGTTTGCGTCACCATCTGATGACATCAGTTAAGTGCGCAACACATAGCAACATTTTAGCTCATTAGTTCTGTACGGACTTGCATTGGCTCGTTGTGCTTTGTCTCTCCCTCTCTATTTGTGTCAACATGTCACCATCCAGTCCCGCCATCCAGTCCAGACAAGGCAAAGATGCCATCCTGCCCTGGGTCTAGTGACTACAGCCCCTGAGCGGAGAACAGCCGGACGACCACGCACACAGGCGAATGGATCACGATCCAGTCAAGAGCTACGGCTGAAGAGAACCAATCAACTCATCTACAGCCCGGACCATCAGTGACCACGCCCTCAACAAGATCGTCTGACTAAAACCGCAGCGGAGAAAGCTTCACCCACGACGGAACCAGGACAGCGCGCAGAACCGCCTAGACCATCTGGATGTTCAGAGATAGCGGATGAAGAGGACAAGGACCTACACGAGGAGAGAGGAGAAAAGCTTCAAGACACGCCTGCAACACCCCCACAGACTGAGCGCAGAGAGCAGTACAGGAGAACACTCCTAAACAGCGGAAGCTCTCTTTTACAATGGACCCAGGCAGACAGCAGCACTCATGCCACGGCCAAAGCCTCTTAAGGCCTCCTGCAAGCAGCCTACGCCGAAGTTCAAGTAACGACTCCGCAAAGAAACACAAAGTGAGCTGAACCCAGCACACCTTAAAGAACTCAAATACTTGCAGATAACAATATGAACAAACAGGAGAGCTCAACACAAAATCTCTCCCGGGCCTAACAGCCCACCGTTCACACCTCACACGCCAGCAAGCTGGCCGGGAATCTGACAGCTGTCACCACAAAACGCTGTCTTCCTGAACACTGCAGTAGGCTACAACACACGCCTGTCTGCAAAACATTGACTTTTAAGCAAGAACATTGCCCAGTGTGACCACGAGACAGATCTGCTTAGCTCCACCTCCAGCTAACAGGACCCCAGCCATTTGTACCAGCAGTCAAAACTGTCAAAACTGAATACAGCAGCTAAGAACACGACTGCTACGACCAGCATCTGAGCCTACGTGAGACAACGCGACAGGCACCAAGGGAAGATGGCATCAACGCCAGAAAATCTTTCCCCTCAGATATCCACATCACACTGTGAGTCACCACCCAAATGCTACAGCCTTCTTCCGTACAGCGATCGCTCGATTCAGCGGACTCTACAGACCGCCGGAAAACAGCCAAGCACCAGAAGGCAATAAAGATTAGCAAAGTGATTGTCCAGCTGCCCCATGCCAAGGGGGGACGTCTGACTGACCAAGGTGAACAAACATACAGTGGTGTATGGGAGCTGAACACGCAGCGACATCACTGTGTGGGAGTGATCTGAGATCAGTGCAGGCCAACACTGAGGACACCTGTGCTCTGATCTTAACCTGGAATAGACAATGCAAAACCTGCTACTTCCTGTTTCTCACAGCCCTACGATACTCCCTCAACTGCGAGAAAGCCTTGCTAGATAAGATTACTCCCAGATGTTTACACTCTGGCGAACGAACTACCTGCATTCACCAAAAGGGGTCACTGTTCGGCTCAAAACACAGTGTGGCTAAAACCCTAACGCTGCACACACATTCAATGGAATACGTGAAGCAGTGCCCACTCTAGAAGCCACACCCCCTTTCTGAAAAGTAATCTTTTGCAGTGTACACACCATTCAGGTATTTCAAAGACTTTAAACAATTCCGTCATGAAGAGCCTAAGGGAAAATGGCCACTCAGAAGTGGTGCCAAAGCTGCTCTCCACATATGACGATGATGCAGAACTAATGTCATGTACATGGTCCTACGCACAGAACGACATGACACCACACCAAGCCTACCTGCATCCAGGGCTACACAGAAACCACCGACAAGCTCGGAGAACTGTGAAAAGAACCGCCCACTCAGGAAAACAAGCGCTCAAGACAGTGTCACAAACACCAAAATGACACCTGCGCTACACCAAATCCCTGAGTTGCACACACTGAAGGGAGTATCATCTGCCATCCACTACCTCCACCCTGGTCCACACTGACAGCGCGGCCAGAAGGGGGGTGGATTACACCTGCAGCGGCTCTCAGCAGAGCCCAGCACCCAGATGACAACAGCTGCGCTGCACAAGCCATCCAGCGATGTGCCAATCGCACCAGAAGACAGAGGGAATCACAGAGACCTGCCACCAACGTGTGATGTTTATAACTATCAATGCCTGCAGACCAAGGGTCCCACGCACACAAACCCATGTGCTTATAGACCAAAGAGTGAGGCAAGACACGCCCAGAGCAGGTACCTAGTGGAAAACGACAAGCCTGTCCCACTGCAACACCTTAAGCCGGGCCACCTGACATCACAGCACGAGTGACGGCAATCGGATCAACCCTTGTGTCACAGCAAGTCGCAAGAACTCCCTCTGAAAATTACTAACCTGCATAGACTCAAAGTAGGCTAAGCTCAGTTTCAAACAACACCACTCAGTTTGAAACAGACGAGCATCAACAACTGTTCCAGACAAGCATTGCCATCACAATAAGAACATTACATGCTATTCGTGGAAAAACAGTGAAAGGCCCAGGAAAAAACTGAGGGATTTTGTGGCTGCCTAAGGTTTTCAACAACAAAAAACCCACCCACCCAACCCAAGCATCGCTTCTAAGCCACAAGCAAACACCTCACGCTGCTTCGCGGCCTGCATCACACCCATGCACACTGGCTCCACCTACAAAATAGCTCTGCTAAAGCAGCCTCCACTGCTCCCAAGCACTGCTGACACTTAACCTTGCACTGTCCGACCACACTAAGGCACTAAGCCGAAAACAACTCAGTGATGTCACACACATGCCGCATCTAGATGACACATCCTCACATTTGTTCCTGATAACCAAACACCGCCACAGCTCCCAGCTTTCCAGGAACAAAGGGGGGTCATTGCTGATGTATGCCCAAGATGCACCGTGCAGAATACACCAGAGTACCAAAGCCACTACCAACGCAAAAGTGGCGCACTGCCAAGCATGCAGTGACAGAGGACATCAGAATATGCTAAGTTTGATGCCAGCTCGAAACCAGCGGATTTCAAATGACACAGCCTCTCTACGATGCAAAGCAGTCAGTCGACGAGAAACATCTGTGAACGTTTACCACCAGATGGCACCAGAAACGACACCCGTGTCAACTAAGAGACCATCCTTGTCACCACCTACATTGCTCACCAGTACTTCAGTGAAACATGCCTGAGTGCGACACCTGCATCCAAAGAGCGCAGGAAGCCAAAAGCATGCCGCAGCCAGCGAGATTCACAATAGGAACTGTGAACCAGCGTGTCTCGGACATCCAGCCCTGCCACTCACCAGGACCAACTGGAGACTCAGCAGAGTACAGGGAACGGCAACCTTCAGCCTAAAGCAGCCAACGGCCTGCAATGGCAGAGAAAGGAACAGCAGGACTGCGACAAATGGACAACTCACATCCAGCCTGGACAACCAGGAGCTGAGCAGCATCATCTTCTCCTTGGCCCACACCCTCAAGGGCCTCAGACAGGAGGTAAATGAACTGAACCTGCAAGTCTCCGAGTACCAAAATTAACCGACACCCACAAGGACAGCTGGACACGCCTGCTTTTCCAGAACAGAGTTTCTGATGCTAACAAAGAGCTCCTTGAATGAAACTCCACTGAGAAGTACTGAAAGATAAACTTCTGACTCCTTGCCCAACGCAACACCGCATTAGACTTCCTAAAAGGAAAAAGCATCCCATAAGACCAGCCGACACCTCAGGAGCAGCCAGACAATGTTGAATGGAGCAACGGGCCCACAGGCCCAACAGCAAAACCCCTACCAACACAACTCAGACCCGCTCAAGTCAGTGTCGACACCCCCAACATCAGACGCCTGATGACATTTGAGCAAAACAGCGGGATAACAGACACCTGCTGCCCTCCTGCACCCTAACCGTGTCCGTCGGAAACTTTCTTTACACTACAAAATCTTTACGACAATTCTCTGCGAACCCTGGAACTACCTGCCCTCTCACAAGTGAGAGTCCAACCAGCGATTCCAGACTGCAGGGACCACAGATACTAGATAACAACCACCTGACACAGACCAACCTGGGTCAGGATGACAAGTGACAGTGCCTCGACACCTGCTGCACAAAGCTCGAGGACCCATACCTTGCCACTGTCTACATTATCACACCTGATAACGTCGACCACGGCACCACAGCCACTCCTTGAAGCACCAACCTCCAGAGAGCCACCTCTCTCTTCCAGCCATGAGTGCCGGGTGCATGCCTGATTGTTCCGCACCTTTGACGTCGCTCGCTGTTGTCTGTTGGACGGACAACAACGTTCGAAAGAGGGGATATGTAGTGCCTGGAGCCCATCAGACATGAAATAACTAGTTATATTCCTTAAATGACTTCTCCCCCATGATTAACACCTATGTGCTATGAGCCAGACCTCTGGTCACTATCCAACTCATCCCCCACCATCAAGATAAGACTCTTACAGAAATGCAGATACACTTTCCTTATTCAGACATACAGTTATATAGAAATGTACACATATCAATGTGTTACCTTTTCTTATATTGATCTATGTTTCTGTTATGTATGTCGGCCTCAAACATTAATCCGTAATAGGTAAATTATTGTGCATGCTAAGACTCTCACATTTAGAATCACTCAGTCAAACAAGAAGATACATAGATCCTGTTTGGTGTCTATGAGCAGCATTTATTATTCCCTAAATGTTAATGTTTGTGGCATCTTAATAACTCCTTGCTTTATAGGTATTATTGAACTTTTGAAAGTTTTGTGGCCAAACAACCAATCAGCTTCCACATGCGAAACACCATTTTGAGAGACAAAGACTTTCAATCTACCCTCCAAAACTCAGATCAACCGGATTGGACAAGGTCCAACTGTGGGCGTGAACGACCTACAGGTTTATAAACCTTCCCTCATCTCTCTCTCTCTCTCTTCTCTTCGGGACTCATCACACGTCACCCGCACCTCCCCCCCAGATCCATGGGGGGGGGGGGGGGGCTCACCTAGCATTGGAAATGAGGCCTACAAACCCTTCTTCGAAGCCATGCGGTCTCCAGGGACACTCAAGGAACTGAAAATGACTTTCTGAACTGAACACATACGGAACCAATGGACAACAACAAGAGCTTGCAAGTATCTGTCCTTTCTAACGTAGATAGCTGCGTTTAAGGCGTTTTATAAAAGAAACGATTTCAGGTTGTCAGAACCGTTTCATTCCTGTCCCTTGCAAACTCACTTTCTGTCTCTCTCTCTTACTCTCTCCCTCTCTCTCTCTTACTCTCTCTCTCACGCGTTCTCTGTCTATTTGTGTTTTATGTACGTTTGTCTATGTGCGATCGTTTGTAAGTAGAATAGTTTAATAAACAACCATATATTCACATATAATGATTCTCTGTGCTGAATGCTTACATTACAAAAGTCACTTAAACTGTTTCGATCTCATATTGCTACCTTAAGCCCTATTCTGTTCAATTGTTTTAACTCCGTTCTGATTAGTAAAATACGTTGCCGTGACGACGGGCCAACGTCAGAGTAATGGGTATCACTGAACAATTTGCTGGACAAAGAAACCAGTCGATATCATTATTACTGTTACTAATCAGAAACTGGAAATTGCGTATATTTAATGACGATTATTATACACGATTTCCCGTGAGTTAAACTACTTTCCCTGACTGAAATGTATGTTTTAAATAACTCATTTCATCCTATTCATTGGTCATAAGACCTGGTGGAGTTTTGCAGTGTATATGTGATGAGAGAAACAGTCTCATGCATATACACACATATATTGATCATCTTAAATTCTTTGAGCTAACCAAAATTCTCTACAGTACTGAATGCTATTGCAGCTGAGAAACGAGTCGTGCAGCAGTAAGAACGTAACCATAACAGATACACTTTAAAGCAAAAATAATCATTTTTATTCAAGCGTTAAACATTTATAAGTTAATTAAATGTCAATAATTAACTGCACAAACTATAGCAATCACGGAGTGGTCCTTGCTCTGTCCCAAACATGGATATACTGTACATTATGCGTGTCCAATCAGTCATTTGTAATACAATACTGCCACCTGTTGGCGCATTTGTGTAACTTCGAGAACCTCTGTTATGTCGTGATAACTAGAAAAATAACTCATAACGAGAAAACAACTTTTGTTATGTCGTGATAACGAGAAAAATAACTCATGATAACGAGAAAACAACTTTTGTTTTCTCGAGATCACGAGAAAATGAAGTCGTGATCACAAGAAAACAACTTTTGTTATGTCGAGATCACAAGAAAATTATGTCGTTATCACGACAAAACAACTCGTTATGTCGAGATCACGAGAAAATTATGTCGTGATCACGACAAAACAACTTCTGTTATGTCGAGATCACGAGAAAAATATGTCGTGATCACGACAAAACCAGAAGAAAAAAATAACACTGCATGGCCTCTTAGGACTTCCGTACCTTTCCTTTATTAGGGAACAGGTGTTACAGTTGAAACCCAAAACGTTTTGCATGTTTTCAGTGCAATATTTGAATGAAATGGGTAAAAATTACAGCCATTTCAAATATTTATTTACATTGTATTACACACCTTCCAGTCACTCAGACTTGAGCATTCAGACACATTGTTTAAATGTATGTAATAATAAACAAAAACAAAATAGTTTTAGGCTCAGCCTTAAGGTTAAGCTTAAGGAATCTGGCGAACCCACAAATTACAGTCCTCCATCCAAGGCTGCGAATATAGCAATCTCGGGTCGCAGCACCCCTTTACCCATGGTCATCAGGACGCATCACAAGACCATCGGCAAGCCTGGGGCGTGCCCCGGACAACCTGCAACCGCCAGTTCCTGCTCTCCTCCCCTTTCAATGGAACATCAGCGTGAGCCTGCCGCTGGCTGCAAAACCCCATTAGCCGGCCATGGCTTTACCACACTCCAAACACCCTCCCCTACCCATGGCCTGCAGCGCCACCATCCAATTCCAGCACAAGCATGCCTCTGCTAACGGTGCAAGCCCCACCACTAGCTATTCCCCCTCTCCTTCCCTCTTTTTCTTCTGCCCCAGGAATCGCCCATAGTGCAAGCATGCCTCCGCTGTCATTCCCAGCAGCTTCTTTTCCTCCTTCCCAGGCTAGACCTCCCTTCACACTAGCCTCTTCCAAACAAATTTTTAAATCAGTTGAATTTTTTTTCAAATTCTGTTTTTATTTATAATTATTTTAATTCCTCTTATTTACAGCACTTTGGATTATCATTGTGTATGAAATGTGCTATATAAATAAACTTGCCTTGCCTCTGTCAGTTCCTCTAAATGCCACAGCTCTGGATCCAACCCCCGTACCTAATGCCATCAGGACCCAGATTTTGTCAGGTGCAGATATTGACCTTTTTCCCTGCTATCTCCTATTTCTCCTTCATCCTCAGATCGCAAAATCAATTGTGGAGAATTTTCAGTATCCCTTAAAAACTCAGCTCACGACCCATCCTGCATTCTGTCGTTCGCTGAATTCACCATCGCTTTTAATCGATAATCGCTGAGCTCACATTATCATACGGAGACTCACATTTCTATACTTGCCAAAAGCTCTTCTCAGCCAAATGTGCAGTCACATTGGACCCTGAACTTCACAGCCGGGTATTTTTAGGCTGCCGCAACATATTTTCCACAGTCTGCAGCTCCATCTCCCACTCCACTATTACCTGCCTCTTTATAAACCCATCTGCCTGAACCTTCCCAGCCAAAATCTACCAGCTATGTCCCACACCTCATGGATACCCCTGACATCCCCACTCCCTCACCCCCTCTCCTAGAAGCTTTTCTTATTTCCATTCTTCAAGCCGTCTACCCCAGGACCCTTCAGTCTTACCTAACAGCATGGAATGTTTTAAAACATTTCACTTAGCTTACAAATTTTTCCCTGCTATCGATTACCACATTCATATCTTACCTAAACATCATCAAAACCTCCAACTTGGCTCAATCAAAGGGTACCTAAGCGGGATCCAAATTTTTCCAGGAATCCAAAAAACCCATCCCACTGGCCCAGACACCCGCCAACTTATAACCCTAAAAATTCTAAACATTTGCATCTACACTCTCTGTAAAGTCTACCAGTCCATCCACATCGCCCGTACCCTAGATGCCATGTTTATCCTGGCTTTCGGTTTTAGGATTTTTGGGAAGAGCTCACACTGATAATTAACACAGCCACTTCATCATCAGTAATCACACTCCCTATCCAATCAGCACGAGAAAGAATCCCTGTAAATAACCAAAGCAGACCTACCTTCTTCCTCCCCCTTTTTTCAGCACTGTTCCACCACACTGTCTCCTCACCTTCAGCCCGGGCTCGGGAATTACTGCCGAGCTCAGAGCCCTCTCCCAGACAGCATGCCAGATACGCCTAACCTTTCACTCAGTTTATGATCCGTAAGAGTGAACTTGTGAAAGAAAGACTAAATTAAATCACTATTGACATTAAAACAGAACATTTATTGATTTGTCTTTTGTTTCATCAATCTTATTAGTTTCTTTGAAATTCTTGCACTTTACTCACTCAAGGTGAGTTTAAGTAAACTGCAAAAAAATTGTAATAGATGCAATGAATAAGTACAATCCTTCAAAAATTAAGATGAAATTGGATCCCATTAAAATCCTGTAGAAATGATCATGCAGCATATTTATGCCTTGTCCTATAAGACAATTCCTAATTGGTTCCAAAACTGATTATTACAGCCTTCCACAAAGCTGCCAATGTAGGTGGTAGAAGTGGGCAAGAAACTGGTGTGTGCAAATTAAATTCATGCACACTGATGTTAAAATGCTAACAGTGTCCTTTATTGTGCTTCAATCAAAAAACAGTGCACTTCCTGTGAGCTCTCCTTCCAATTCATGATATACAAATGTGAAGTTCTTACATTGTAGACAGAGCAAACACATTGTCCATAGTCCATATTATTCCTTGCACGTTTATGCATTAAGCTCAGTCCAACACAATAGAGCTAGTTGACACAGTAAAGTGTACCATGGACAAAACACATTGCTTTAAAAAGTGAATTAGAATTTATATCATTGTAGGAGCCCTTTATAGGATTCTTATTGGAATCCTTTCGGATTGTTTTGACGAGGGAACATTTTGCAGATTCTGAAAGGGGGTGTAAACTTTTGACCTCAACTGAAACTGTGGTTGCAACAATGTGGTTGCTAAGAAACAAAGAGGTGTAAGTCTGTAGAGTAATTTACAACAGCTTTGATTGTGGCCAATCAGAATCAAGGACTGGAAATGTCCATTCTAGACATTTTGTTTGAAACTCTGTCCATGCTAAGGGGATCTGTTAGACTTCTCTTTATTGTGAATTTTCATGTGCCTGTTAAGGCTTCCTTTTTGACTGAAACGGTTTCCACACTGTTTGCATGTGTAAGGCTTCTCTCCAGAGTGAACTCTCATGTGAATGTAAAGGTATAGTTTACGAGTGAAACTCTTTTCACACTGTTGGCAGGTAAAAAGGCTCCCTGTAATGTGAACATTCTGGTGAACTTCAAGGTTTCCACTTTCACTGCAACTCTTTCCAGACTGAGGGGATCTGTGAGGCTTTTCTCTATTGTAAATTTTTATGTGACTTTCAAGTTGTCCTTGTTGCCTCATGTGAACTCTCATGTGAATGTTAAGGCATTCTTTACGATTGAAACCCTTTCCACACTGGCTGCATGTGTAAGGCTTATCTTCAGTGTGAATTCTCATGTGTCTGGTAAGGCTTCCTTTTTCAGTGAAACTCTTTCCACACTGTTTGCATGAGTAAGGCTTCTCTCCAGTGTGTAATCTCATGTGCATTTTAAGGTGTCCTTGTTGGAAACTCTTTCCACACTGCTTGCAAGAGTAAGGCTTCTCTCCGGTGTGAATCCTCATGTGCCTTTTAAGGTGTCCTCTTTCTTTGAAACTCTTTCCACACTGACAGCAAGTGAAAATACTCCTAGTTCCAGTCTTCTGAGCACTTTTTTGTTTAGAAGTCTTTTCAGACTCTAAGGAACAAAAAGATTTTTCTCCAGATACGAAATCATGAAGATTCTCAAACTGATATTTCTCTTCAGTTTCATTTAGATCTTCTCTCTCCTCTTTCAGCGCTGTTAGATCTAAGGTGGAAAAACAAAAAGATAAAAGTTAACCCCAGTTTAATGGCACAAAGCAATTAACATCAAAACATGTAGATATGTAATGCATGTATGCTAGATCCTATACTAAGGTGTCCAGATTAAGTTGGCTGTTATACAATTAATTAAATCTAGGAAATCTATACAGACCAATCTCAATTATTATATACCATTTTTATGTCTCCCAGGGAATAAAATTCAACAAATTTAGAGAGAGACTAGGAAAAAGAAAGGGGACAAACTCCGCACTCAACCGACAGATGGAAAATTCATCACACAATAATTACTTCTGAGGTTTTATGAAGGGAGCAATTATGTTAGCCAATACTACAAGTTGGCTGTTACACTGACCTTTTAAGTGGAAAACACCCCAAAACTGACTGTCAGAGAAGCGGTGGAAAACGGTCATTAATCTCTCAAAAATCTTATTTAAATAAAATTAAATCACTCGATTTAAAGTATTTATGTCAAAAACATTAGTAATATTATAATTACACCTCTGGAAACATAAAGAAAATACTAAATTTAAACTTCCAATTTAAAGTGAAAAATCCTGTCTGTTACCCTGCCTGAGGATTTTATTAAAGACTTTGCCTTTACTCCTACGCAGCTTCAGGGAGCGGAGAACTTAACTAAACGATGAGAAGGGAACTTTGATGCTCACTTTGGGAATGTTGAACTCATAGGCGACTCTCGAGAGCGAGGAGAGCACTGCTGTGCTCAACTATGAAAGACTTGGCTCTCAGATCGAGAGAACTCACATGTTCCATCTGAGACTGGTAGCTTTATCAGGCATTACATGCAGACAAAATGAAAATTACATCGAAAATGTTCTGAAGAAGGTTCTCTTGGAATGTTCTGAAGGTTTCCTTCAGAGATACAGTGATATAAAACAATGATTTTGAAACGTACAGTTCTCATGTTTGTTCAACAAAGTTAAAGCCTTTTGGAAAATCTATTTGTGGTGGTCAGTTTTGATATTGTGGTCATGTTAAATGATATTTGTGTCGCCACAAATTAACCAATGTATGGGAAACACCACAGAACAACCACCTGAGCCCAACTTAAGCCAACTCATCACCTTAACCTTAAGTTGGGGTAGAGTTAAATTAATGCCAAATCTTTGCCTTTTGTTTTTTGTGTACACACCCCAGTTTGAGAACCACTGGTTTATATTGTTCATATGTTAAAATACAGTACCTTGGTGTAAGTATGACCTACTGCTCCACTCTGATGCCTCCTGAACAGTGTTCATCTATTTATTTACTTGATTAATAACAAATGGCCAGTGCTAAAGTAAGATCTTCTCAGCTGTACTTGAAGGCAGCATTAGTATGTGATCTCAACTTCTGTCAAATGTCAAAACATTTCTACACTTGTGTGATATTATTCATAAATATCATTCATTTCTGTAGTGAATTCAGCTTTGAGAATGAAAACCAACCTGTTTGTTCCTCAGTATCTTCATGTTTGACTCTAAATGCTTCTTCAATCCTTATGTTTTTACTCTCCTCTTTAATAAACCCCATGTTTGATTGTTCCTCAGTATCTTCATGTTTGACTCTGAATGTTTCTTCAATCTTCATGTCTTCACTCTCCTCTTTAATAAACGCCATCTTTATAACAGTGTGTCACTTGGATCTCTGTTGATTCTCCAGGAGTTTTTCTGTGTGTTTGAACACTTTGTCCTGTTTAAGATGACAATAAATAATAGAAAGAAATATCAATGCAAACTAAATCTCTGGGTGAGTCTCAATCAGCTCCTAGTTCACTAGTCAGTGTATTTTATACAGTCTATGGTCAGTGCACTAGTAAGACAATCAGAGAGTTAATAGACTTCAATAGACTCAGTATTATAAATAAATTAATAGACTTATATTTAAGGTATAAAATATATAGGTATTTAATTATTTATGGTATTTAATATGCTACACTTTCATAAAGTCATTCTCGGTTGTGATTCACTCGTTTGTGTTTGTTGTTGTCGTTTGTAGTCCGCGTGCCGCTGAATCGAATCAATGAATCATTTCACAAATGATTTGATTCAAATGATTCGGATTCTGAGTCTCTCACTTCTTATCATCACACGATTGATTCATGATATAGAGAGAGAAATGAGACGCATCTTCTGTGTTATTAAAGGCTAACGTCTTCAGTAGCACTAAATAAAGCATTACATTTATTTTCCATAGCTTGTAAAAACGCTTTATTGATGCAACAATGTCCATTGGTTTAAAAACTTTAAAAGCACAAACCTTTCTTCATGTGAATCACAACAGATGAGGAGCAAGGCGCATCTTTATGACGTCACATCACCAGAGCAAAATAAAAGTCCCATTGGTGCACTGCTCTCTAGAATCATATAGAAATGTTGTATATAGAATAGAATTTCGTACCCATATAATGATGCTTTTCTAAAAGTTACTTACTTCTTAAATCTATTAATATTACTCTCTATTTTTTATGTACATTTATAACACTTTGTTTTATGTTGATGAACCTTGCCATTAAATTCACATTAAACTAGTTCATGCTGCTGTGTAACTGTTACAAAGAGGGTGTGATGACAATTTGATCTATCACTCTTTTGACTATTGTAATCAATCTCTGGCTATTTTGTTTGTTTGTTTATTTATTTATTCTTTTGGAAAAGTTACTGAAACGCTGTCTGGGTTTTTAGTTTTATTTTGCTATTAGGGCAAATGAGGACACAAAAATATATTTGTGTCAGTTTCTATTTACCACTACAGAAGTTTATTTATAATGAATTATGACTTAGATTTCCCCAGAGTATTATTACTTTTTTAAATTGTTATATAATCTGTGATAAAATATAATTATAATATAAACAAGTAAAATATTAAAATTTCAGTTTTTGAAATGCATTTACAAACAAAAGTCATTAATAACAGATCCACACTGAAAATGAACAAATCCTCTGTAATGATTGGATGGAAATGATAATATGGTCTGTATTTGATCTTTTCTATTTCAGTGGTAATGTTTTTTTATTTTTAAATGGTAATTTGGTTTTAAATACATTTTTTCAGTGTAAAGGAATATGGTTAATTCATTATTACCTTTTCAGTTTCGATAAATTGGCAAAAATATGCCAACATATTCAGTTCACTCAATATCTTCTTTTATTAACAGTGAAAAGTTTAGGTAATAAATACAAGACACAATAAACTGTTTATTAGAAACTTTAACTAGAAGTGTCATCTATCAGAAAAAAAAAAACATATTGTATTAGTGTTACGATTTTAGTGAAGTTAAATGTTTTGAAAACAAAATACCTTTAATACAACTGCAGGAAAATGAAGATCAGGAGACTTGTTTGAGCTGGTCCTGTGTGTCGCTGTGGTCATCCAGACTGACTAAAACACTCAACCACTGGAGTTTATTCAGATTTCAGGAGGCTGTTCTTCAGGGTTCGTACGGTCATGAAAAACCTGGAAAAGTCATGGAATTTTAAAATGGCAATTTCCAGGCCTGGAAAAGTTTTGGAAAATTAAATTAACCCACAAAGTTTTGGAAAAGTCATGGAAATTTGTTTCACCATGTCTGTATATTAGAATATTGCTGACAATTTCGTTTAAATTCCAGTTAACGAGCGCACAAACGGTCACGTGATCGGTCGCGCGGGGTAACCAGTCTATGGGGGTAACGGCGACTCGCAGTTTTGTATCAAATGTAAGGCCATAAAAAGTTATAAATATTTAAAATAGTAAAAGAAATGTCTTGATTATAATTTTAAGAGGTCTTACAGTTGGAGACAGAAAGACGATTGCGATAGGGTTGGATAAATCTTCAAAAAGGCAATGATGTCATTGAATAAATATGTGCACTGCACGTTTCAAAGTCAAAACGCTGCATGGATGTCTATATATGAATGTATCTGAAGGGAACAGACTGTCCTCAGAAACGTGTTGCATGTTCATTTCTTGTCTGACAAAACAGCGTTAATGGTGCTTTGTATACAGCCGTTACTAGGGAAACTAATATTTCAGCGCTCCTAAAGCCCCCCCAGTGACAAAGAATCATTTTTATTTCCAGCTTTTTATGGTCAAATTATTGCAATTATCTATATATCTTATATATCTTTTATATATATATATATATATATATATATTTTTTTTTTTTTTTTTTTTTTTTAATTAAAATTTAAACTCCTATCTGATTTTCTATATTTAAAAAAAAAAAAGTATTTTTTATTTGGGCTAGTTAAATTAATTTTTGGGCTCCCAGAATCTGATGAGTGCCTGCCCAAAGGGCTACCAGAGATTTTGACATTTTGCGACCCCTGAGCCGTCAATGACTCCCTGTCACTGACACTGCGCTCCGCTTAACTTGGAACTCACTCACACTCTCTCTCACTCACTCTCTCTCTCTCTCTCACTCTCTCACTCTCTCTCACTCACACTCTCTCTCTCTCTCACTCACACTCTCTCTCTCACTCACACTCACACTCTCTCTCTCTCTCTCTCTCTCTCTCTCTCTCTCTCTCTCTCTCTCTCTACCTCTCTCAATTCAATTCAATTCAATTCAATTCAATTCAATTGAGCTTTATTGGCATGACTGTATAATAGTACAATGTTGCCAAAGCAATAAACAGTGAACAACAACAATAAATACATAAATAAATAAATAAATGCATAAAAAAGAAAACAAAAACAATAGCAAATATCATGTAAATATCTACAGAGAGCAGTGATAAGGAAAAGGGGGGTTCAGCCTTTGTCCCTCATAATGTGGCAGGAGGAAACATACTGCGCTGCTAAATGGATACACTTGTCTTTCTCTCCCAAGATATAACCGAGTTTGTCTATGTGGCTTACTTGTTGGAAATCAGGCACAATTTGAGCTATTTTGGTAAAATAGGCGTCTCTGATGTTTTTATATTTGCTGCACTCCGTAAGGAAATGCAGCTCATCCTCTATAAGTCCATCTGTGCAGTGAGAACACAGTCTTAGCTCTCTGGCTCTCCAGCTCTGCTTGTGTCGGCCCGTCTCTACATATAGACTATGCTCACTTAGACGATACTTTGTCAGGAGCTTTCTCTGATGATAATCTTTAATTTTGGTCAAGTAAGGTGCCAATTGATAACCAGTCTTTAATCTGGAGAAGTACTTTAATTTGTTAATTTGTGCTATTTTGATTTGCCAATCATGGATATATTCTTCCTGGGTTAATCTACCAATTTCTTTAACTTTTGCATGTCTAAACTGAATTGTTGAATTTAGTTGGTGTTTTTCCACTAAATATTGCATGGGGTCACTCTCTGGGTGTCCTGCCCTGTAAGTAAGAGCACAGTGATGGTAGCCGTCTGTCAGTGTGTCAGACAGATGGAACCAGAACTTCGCTGTTCTACCTCTCTCTCTCTACCCCTCTCTCTCTCTCTCTCTCTACCTCTCAATTCAATTCAATTCAATTCAATATGTGCTTTATTGGCATGACAATTATTACAGTGTATTGCCAAAGCAGAGTGTTTACATTGAATGTAAAACAGGTATGTATGCAACAGAAACATGCATGTATATACATTTTTAAAAGCAGGACAAATAATGAACATATTAGAATTCTATGAACAATTTAAAATTCAATGTGTGTGTGTGTGTGTGTGTGTGTGTGTGTTTGTGTGTGCGTGTGTGTATGTGGCGGGCGCATCACTGATTTGTTGACTCCTCCCTCTTTTTGTGACAGGCATCAATGTATCTTGCTGCTAGTAAGATACAATCTTGTTTTTCACCTAATAAATATTGAAGTTGTGTTTTCTTGTTTAACATTTTAAAGTCAGGGCAAAGTGTTTCAAATTTTGGATAAAATTTTGTTCTAATTTCTTGGTAGTTTGGACAGCTGGTGAGGAAGTGTTGCTCTGTCTCCACTTCCCCATGATTACAGTATGGGCAGATGCGGCTCTCTTTGGGCAGCCAGTGCTGTCAATATCTGCCCGTCTCTATAGTCAGAGAATGATTGCTCAGTCTGTACCTCGTCATTTGTCTTCTTAATTTACAGTTTTTCACTGTACTCAGATAATCTGCAGTTGCATAATCTCTATGTAGGGCCAAATAACATTCAAGTTTACTTTGTTTTTCTGTCGTTTCATTCCAATAGGATAGATAATTTTCTTTGTGTGCTTTTATAATTTGGTTGGGATGAATTTTGTGAATGGATATTTCATTTTCCTGATTCTGGATGTTGTTAGTTATGTTAGTGTGTTTTTGCAGCTTCAGGAGCATCTGAATCAGGGGACTTTTTTCAGGGTTCACTTCATGGTTTTTAAGGGCTTTAAAATGGTAAGAGTTGGGGTCACTCGTTTTTAGGTGTTTCCAAAATTTGATGGCTCGTTTCTCAATGTGCATTAGTAGAGGGTATTGGCCTAATTCTGCCCTGCATGCGTTGTTCGGTGTGTTCCTCTGTACTCTGAGAATACTCTTACAGAACTCAGTATGCAGAGCTTCAATCGGATTTTTGTCCCATTTTTCAAATTCGTGATTTAGGAGAGGACCCCATACTTCACTGCCATATAATGCAATAGGTTCTATGACTGATTGGAATATTTTGAGCCAGATTCTAACTGGTATTTCAATTTGGATAGATTTTTTGATGGCATAAAAGGCCCTTCTTGCTTTCTCCTTCATTTCATTCACAGCCAAATTCAGCTTACCAGTTGCACTTATTTTCACCCCAAGGTATGTGTAGTTTGGGGCATATTCAATTTTGGTCATACCAAGGGTGAAATTGTATCTCTTTCCCTGACATGTGGGTCTTTTCTGGAATGTTAGTACTTTAGTTTTGTTAGGATTAATAGTCAGGGCCCAGGTCTGACAAAACTTGTTCAGAATGTCTAGGTTCTGCTGTAGACCCTCTTCTGTTGGAGACAGCAGAACCAGATCATCTGCAAACAACAAGAACTTTATGTTGCAGTCATGTAGTGTGAGGCCAGGTGCTGTTGATTGTTCTAGGAGTTTCGCCAATTCATTGATGTAAATATTGAAGAGGGTCGGTGATAGTGGGCAGCCCTGCCTCACACCTCGTTTTTGAGTGAAGAATTCTGTTTGTTTATTTCCAATTTTAATTGAACACTGATTGTTAGAATACATTGTTTTAATAATATTGTATGTTTTACCCCCAATACCTGATTCTAGAAGTTTTGACAGCAGACCTTTATGCCAGATTGAATCAAAGGCCTTTTGGAAATCTACAAAGCAAGCAAATATTTTGGTTTTGTTTTGGTTAATGTATTTGTCAATTAGGGTGTGAAGGGTGAAGATGTGGTCTGTTGTTCTATAATTTGGTAAGAATCCAATTTGACTTTTGCTGAGGACATTGTGCTCTGTAAGGAAGTGTACAAGTCTTGTGTTGATGATGTTGCAGAACAGCTTCCCCAGATTACTGCTTACACAGATGCCTCTGTAATTGTTGGGGTCTGATTTGTCTCCACTCTTGAATATGGGTGTTATGAGTCCTTGATTCCAGGTTTGAGGGAAATGACCAACACTCAGAATAAAGTTGAACAGTTTTAGAAGGGCCAATCTTAATTTGTGCTCTGTGTTCTTGAGCATTTCGTTGAGAATGCCATCTGGTCCGCTTTTTTGTTTTTTAGGGCCTGGATTTTATCAATCAGTTCTTTTTCTGTAATGGGGTAGTCTAATGGGTTTTGATATTTACCAAATGTATGTTCCATATGAATCATTTTTTCATATTCCTGGGTTTGTTCTGGGTTCATTTTAATTTCACTATAAAGTTGTTCAAAGTGATTTTTCCAGGTGTCTCCATTTTGTATGGCTGCTTGTTCATGATGTTTTTTTATACAAGTAATTCCAGTTGTCCCAGAAATTGTTAGAATTTACAGATTCTTCAATAGTTTTTAGTTGATTTTGAATGTACTGTTCTCTCTTTTTTCTGAGTGTACTTTTATACTGTTTAAGTTCTTCACAATATTGATGGCGTAAATCTGCATTGTTTGGTTGTCTATGTTTTTGATTTGATAATTGTCTTAATTTTTTCCTCATGGTTCTACTCTCTCTCTCTCTCTCTACCTCTCTCTCTCTCTCTCTCTCTCTCTCTCTACCTCTCTCTCTCTCTACCACTCTCTCTCTCTCTACCACTCTCTCTACCAAACCCTGTTCCGGCATTGCACAAACTGCATGGCTATTACAGTATTTCACAATTGCTAAAACACTAAACCCCATTCTCTGAACCCAATGCTCAGTGGCCTAAACACATTTGTTGAATCAGTCACTTTGTAGGCAAAACCTTAAACAAGTTCAGGTAGTTAAGACACTGTATGCAAATCTCATACACTCTTTTTGCAAAACTCTAAACACATTCTTACTCACTAAAACACATTTGGCACCGTGTTGCAAAATAGTAAATACATGTGTCAAAAGTTAAACACAACTACAACACAGCTGTCATCATTTACACACAACAACTCAAAATTGTTCACACTTGTTTCTAATGATATGATCAAATCAGTTGTCTAGAATATAAGCCAGTATAGGTGGCCCAGGTACGTTGAGTGTTTACAGTATACCACAATGGACGGAAACAATGTGAGAGGCAGAGGAGGAAGAGTTTGTGTAAGAGGTGGTGTAAGAGGTGGTGGACGAGGTGGTGGACGAGGAGGAATAGTACAAGGACAACGAAGAGCAAGACAAAGAACAGTAATTTCAGATCAAATTCGGGCAACTGTGATAGACCATGTTCTTGTTCATGGAATGGCAATGAGGGAAGCAGGACAAAGAGTACAACCCAATTTGTCCAGATTCTCTGTGGCCACCATAATCAGGACATTCACAGAAGAGAACAGGTATTGTTTTTCTAATTTGTGCGACTGAAAGTTTACTGTTTGTCAATAGAAAGGGGAGTGGGGTAAAAAGAAAAAAAAATTACAATACTTTTTACATATGAATGTGATGTCCATTACTATTGTTTCTGTATGTATACATTTGTAAGAGCATTTTCCCTTTTGTAGAATTGCAAGACTACCAAATGAGGGTGGAAGGACTCCTTTGTTCTCCCAACAGCAAGAGGCTCTCATTGTTGATATGGTCCGTCAAAACAATGTCATCCGACTGCGTGAAATACAGCAAAGACTTGTAGAAGACAATGTAAACTTTGAAGGTATCAACAGTGTCAGCCTTTCTACCATTTCCCGTGTCCTCCATCGCAACAGGGTAAGCATGAAGCAAGTGTACAGAGTACCCTTTGAGCGCAATTCAGAAAGGGTCAAAGATCTACGATATCAGTATGTGCAAGTAAGTGTACACTTTCATCACTGATGCTTACAGTACAAGTTTGTAGCCTACAGTTATTGTCCTATACTGTTACTGTAACTGCACTATATTGTAGTGTATGTAAATCAGGAGTATGTAAATCATGTACAGAAGTATTGTCTTTCTGTAACACTTACAAAACTATTTATTTATCTCTTTTACAGTTTTTCTCGATTGTTTACACACATTTTCTGAAAGCATGCCTCATATTCTCAGAACTCTACACACAAATCCAAAAACACACACACAATGGGCAAAACCTCTCAATTCTCCTGCAAAATTAAACTTCACATTCAAAACAATGTTATTTCTTCTCAAAATGGTATTTTGTTTTCAAATGACACACACAAACCATCATATCAATAGACATTTATAAGAACCAGTTGAACACTGATGTGCTCAATGTAAAACACACTTATCCATTCATCGTAATGACTTAGGCCTTTTTTGTTCAGTGTTACACTTACTACAGACAGTATATACATAAGTGTGTTGTGATGTAAAATATTTGAGAATATACATGGTAATGAATATATTTTATTTTTCCCACAAAAACAATTTACACAGTGTACATCCCAACCAACACAAAGTTCCACATACTGTACAGTGGTCTACATACAAAAAAGTATTTACTGAATACAGTTACTGTATAAAAAAAAAAAAAAAAAAAAAAAAACTATGCTGCATCCTGTCTTCTGTTTCGGTCTGGCCACAGCACCTCATCCACATCACAAGCAATGTTTTCCCTGGCCAAGCAGCGGGGGAAATATCGCCTAGCATGGCGAATCCAGCCATGAAAGGCATCAACTGTTATATCTCCACATGCATCTTCCATAGCTTGGAGAAGGGGTATACGTGTGTGTGGGTTCCGGTCATACACTTTCCATCTCCAGGCAGAAAAAAATTCCTCAATAGGATTTAGGAATGGGGAATATGGAGGGAGATAAACAACAAAAAAACGTGGGTGTGCAATGAACCAGTTACGAACCAGAGCAGCCCGGTGGAAACTTACGTTGTCCCAAATTACAACGTACCTGAGCTGCTCTGGGAGATCTATCTGGTCTGGTGGAATGAGTGTGTTGTGTAGCATGTCCAGGAACGTGATCAGATGGGCAGTGTTGTAGGGGCCAAGGGTAGCATGGTGATGCATGACACCGTGGTGCGTAATCGCTGCACACATTGTGATGTTCCCTCCGCGCTGGCCAGGGACGTCAACAATAGCACGCTGCCCAATTATATTCCTTCCCCTCCTTCGTCTTTTTGTGAGGTTGAATCCAACCTCATCAATGAAGATGAACTGGTGCTCCACTGCAGCCACCTCTAGCTCAAGGACTCTCTGAAACACACATGACAATATCAGAAATAGACATGGGAGTGGTCAATATTGTAAAACACAATCGTTGTGATTACAATACTGAAATATGTATACAGTAATTTATAGTGTTGCAAGTATGCATCAATTGTGGGATTGTATAGGACTCACTTGCACATAGTTGTATCGCAGTTCTTTGACTCTCTCTGAATTGCGTTCAAATGGCACCCTGTAGACCTGCTTCATCCTCAGATCATTTCTGCGCAAGACACGGTCCAGTGTTGATAAGCTTACCCTATCAATATTGTGAAATATGTCATTGTTTTCTATTATTTTTCTTTGTATTTGCCGTAATGTTATGGCATTATTTTCTAGGACCATGTTGGTAATTTCAGTTTCCTGCTCAGGAGATAGAAGACGTTCCCGGCCACCTTGTGTTGGTAATCTTTCAGTTCTGCCAAACAAATAGTAAAATACTGTAAATACTCTGTAGGAATACAAAGTAGGAATACATTTTCCAAATACTTGAAACACACTTTATTTTTATAGAACAGTCCACAGATTGCAGTACTGCAATTTTCTATTGAAAGTAGATTTCTTACCTATTCTCATTTCGGAAGGTCCGAATAATGGATGCTACAGTGTACCTGCTCAAATTTGGCTGTACTCTTTGCCCAGCCTCCCTCATTGTTAGACCATGGTTGATCACATGGTCAACCAAAGTGGCTCGGATCTCATCAGAGATTACATTCCTTGGCCTTCCTTGTCCTCGTCCTCCCCGTCCTCCTCCTCCTCTTCCTCCTCCTCCCCGTCCTCCTCCTCCTCTTCCCCGTCCTCCTCCTCCTCTTCCTCCTCCTCCTCTTCCTCCTCCTCCCCGTCCTCCTCCCCGTCCTCCTCCTCCTCCCCGTCCTCCTCCTCCTCTTCCTCCTCCTCCTCTTACTCTCACTCCTCTGGCTCTGGCTCTCCCTCTGTTTCCAATGTTGGCATCCATTGCTCCAAAACAGAGCTGACCTGTTGCCCTTTTTATGCTAAAGCTCTGATTGCTAATTGTAAACCTGTGTGACAGGTGTTTACCATTGTGATGAGTCAGTGTGCATAGTAGGACATCTTAACTTTAGAATTTGAATGGTAGTGTGTTCCTTGTGAAAACAAGATATTTCCGTCATGAAAATTGTGCCAAATGCAGAGAATTGTGTGTAGTGTTGTGAAAAAAATGTGTTTTAGAATTGCAATTTGAGTGTAAAGCAGGAATTGTGCTTGTAGTTTAGCAGAATTGGTTCAGGGGGTTGGTGCACGAGTTACATGTGGTGGTCATTGTGTCTCAAGTACCAGTTTTTGTGTGTAAACAATCGAGAAAAACTGTATATATAGAGGGTGTTTGAAATGGATTCCCTGGAAAGGCCCCATGAATATATTTTTGTAGATGAAGCAGGGTTCAATCTGGCGAAGAGGAGAAGGAGAGGCTGGAACATAATTGGCCAACGTGCCATTGTGGAAGTCCCTGGCCAGCGTGGTGGCAATGTCACCCTATGTGCAGCTATAAGCAATGGGGGGGTTCTCCACCATCATGCAACCCTGGGGCCATATAACACTAACCATCTTCTTACATTTATGGGTGGTCTTCGGGATGTTTTGTTTGAACGTGAGCAGGATCATCAGCAGGCAGTGCATCCTGTGTATGTTGTGGTTTGGGACAATGTCAGCTTTCACCGTAGTGTCCGAATACGTGAGTGGTTCAATATCAACCAGCGATTCGTGAATGTTTGCCTTCCACCATACAGCCCTTTCCTCAACCCAATAGAAGAGTTTTTCTCTGCGTGGCGATGGAAGGTCTATGACCGTAACCCATACACAAGGGTAAATCTTTTACAGGCAATGGAATTGGCCTGTGATGACATAGGTGTGGAGTGTTGTCAAGGCTGGATCCGGCACACGAGAGGGTTCTTCCCCCCTTGTCTAGGAAGGGACAACATTGCATGTGATGTGGACGAAGTCCTCTGGCCGGACCCAGCACGAAGACGGGATGCTGAGGCAGAATGAGTCTCTCATTGACTTTGATTTTGCAATTTCACAATATTTCGTGTAATACGCTTTTCATTTAGAGTTGTCTTTGTTCTTTGGGCTTACTTTATTTTTATGCTGAAAATACAGAAATTCAATACTGTATTACTTGCAGTACTTACAGTATGCAATATATTTGCTGTACTGAATTGAATGAGTTGTGAATTATTTACTTTTATTTATGGCAAAATTATTTTCTATATGCAATAAACATTGTTTTCTCTGTAACTACATGCCCTGGACACTGTGTTGTCAATTTTTTGATGTAGTGTCTAATGAATGCTGATGAGTGTTTATATATTGACTGGCTGTGTTTATGTTTTGAAAGCATTGTTTGATTTTGAGCACAGATCAAATGGTTTTGAGGCAAGTGTTTGATTTTGCCAGAAGAGTCAGGGGTTTTGTGAATGTAGTTTAAAGAATGGGTTTTGTGTTTAAAGTTTTGAGAATATGGTTGAAGGTTTAAAAAAATGTGTTTTAGCAATTGTGAAATACTGTATAAGGGTGTGAAATATGACGATTTTTTTTTATTGTGGACAATTAAAAGATCTCCACAATCTGCTTTTGTAGAAATATAGTAAATTTCGTGCTACAGCGCACATTCTGTCAGATACAATTCTGGCGCCTCCATGTCAATATACTGTACAAAGCACACGTATGTTTGCAAGATGTCTGTTAAAGATCTCTTGATCTGGAAAGCATCTGCTGTGTACAAACGTCTGGCAGACGTCTGTAAGATGTCAGTTTTACATACATTCTGAATCACAAACATCTAATAGAGGTCTATTTGACATCTGATAGGAAACGTCCAATAGACATATTGCAGATGAGCAAACTACGTCTTGTAGATGTCTTGCAGATGTAAATGAAGTTTGAAGTTGGGAGCACCAGTGAAAAAGTTAATTTCGAGCCCTGGTACATATACATTTCATGAAACATTAAGTCATGAATATTTACTTAAAGTCATGGAAAAGTCATGGAATTTTACTGGTAAAAATGTGTATGAACCCTGGTTCTTACAGATGAAGACAAAGCTATCAGATCACGAGCTTAAACCAAAGACTATAGAATACCAAAGACATGTCACTTGTGTAGTTTTGAATGGGGAAAAATGCAACGGTCAATATGGCCGCGAAGCTCCGCCTTCTAGTGAAAGAGCCAATCGTTGATTAGTAAAGTCAGCGCGTCACTACAGCTGCCGTTAGAAGTCCCGGTTACTATAGAAACAGTCGGCACTCAAGACGTGCGTTCAGTACTGCGCATGCGCACTGGCTCATCTAGACGGAAAAATAAGCGTTTTTTTAACGCTATTAAAGCACAAGGAACTATATTTATGAGGCAGTTCTTGTTGGATTTCTTTGGAGATTTCAAATATGAAATTTAATCGTAAGTTTGGCGAACAGTTTTGGAGAATTTGATGTTTCCCCATTCAAATAGATAGGAGCTGCACTTGAATGCCCGAGAGAAGTTTCAAAGATGGCCGCCGAGTGACATGACTTGTCTTAAAAGGACTTTGCTTAAACACAGTATTCAAGGGATGTGAGCAGATCTATACTATACTCTAACTATAGCACTCATGATCACAGAGATCAGGGAAAGACACATTCACACACAACTCAAGTGTTCATTAGCATTAACAATCACAACAATTAAAAAAATGAGGCAGGAGCATCAAGAGTATCACAGACAAAAGATGTCAGTCTCATTTTACATTTGTTTTCACACACACCTAAAGCAAAAGAGGTTCATTTACAATTGAAAATTTCTGCTTAATTTCCTAAGCAATAATTTTATTTCAACCAATATAATTGTGTTTTTTGCAGTAATGATTGTCACACCTATGGACTGTCCTTGTGTTTTTTTGTTGTTGTTTTTTTACAATGTGCTCCTTGTCCTTGTTTGTCCTGGTGTTCTCTAATGGTGTTCTCTAATTTGGTTTTCCTGTCACTGTTTTCATTGTGTTGATCAGAAAGATAAATGGCATTTACATTTTTAATGAATATATTTAGCTTTAGGAGTGTGTGAATATGAATGTGAAATGATGGTAAGTGTCATCTTTTGTCTTTATTGGCTGTTGATGTTTCTGCCTCATTTCTTTAATTGGTGTCTTTGTTTCTGATCAATATCTGAGTTAAATATGAATGCAGAGGCTGAAGGTGAGACTTTCCCTGATCTATGTGATAATGAGTCTATAGTTCTGCTGATTGGATTAGAGTCACTGTAAATCTGGGCAAATTCCTGTAACTGCTTACAGCCTTTGCATATTTTATCTTCTAATGATGATCCTGAAATCTGTCTTAAACTCCAGTGATTGAGTGCTTTAGTCAGTCTGGATGACTGCAGCGCCACACAGTAACATCTCAACCAAGATCTGATGAAGATTCACTCTCCTGATCTTCTCTTCTGAGTTTACTACAGGTCTAACTGGATATTGTAGGTATTTTGCTTTTAATTTCACTATAATCATGTAGATATTGAAGATGTAGCTCATGAGCTCATTAAGAAATGGAGTGAACTGAATATGTTGGCATATTTTTGCCAATTAACGAAACTGAAAAGGTAACAATAAATTAACCATATTCCTTTACACTGCAAAAAACAAAAAAGTATTTAAAACCAAATCACCATAAAAAAAACATTACCATTGAAATAGAAAAGATCATATACAGACCATATCTTTCCATCTAATCCTTACAGAAGATTTGTTCGTTTTCAGTGTGGATCTCTTATTAATGACTTTTCTTTGTAAATGCATTTCCAAAACTGAAATCTTAATATGTTACTTGTTTATATTATAATCATATTTTATCACAGATTATATACAAATTTAAAAAAGTAATAATACTCTGGGGAAATCTAAGTCATATTTCATTATAAATAAACTTCTGTAGTGGTAAATAGAAACTGACACATTTGCTTCAATTGCAAAATAAAAATAAATACACTGACAGTGTTTCAGCAACTTTCCAAAAGGAATAAACAAACAAACAAACAAACAAAAAAACAAGAGATTGATTACAATAGTCAAAAGAGTGATAGTTCAAATTTGCCAACACACCCTCTTTGTAACAGTTACACAGCAGCATGAACTAGTTTAATGTGAATTTAATGGCAAGGTATGTCAACATAAAACAAAGTGTTATAAATGTACATAAAAATAGAGAATAATATTAATAGATTCACGATGTTAGTAACTTTAGAAAAGCATCATCATATGGGTACGAAATTCTATTCTATAATCAACATTTCTATGATGTGTTTGTGATTCTAGAGAGCAGTGCACCAATGGGACTTTTATTTTGCTCTGATGATGTGACGTCATAAAACTGCGCCGCGCTCCTCATCTGTTGTGAATCACCTGAAGAAAGGTTTGTGGTTTTAAAGTTTTTAAACCAATGGATATTGCTGCATCAATAAAGCGTTTTTTACAAGCTATGTAAAGTAAACGCATCAATATTAAATCTAACGTTGTAATGCTTTATTTAGTGTTACTTAAGACGTTAGTAACAGAGAATGTGCGTCTCATTTCTCTCTCTATATCATGAATCAATCGTGTGATGATAAGAAGTGATGAGAGAAACTGAAGCTGTGTCTCATTTGGAAGGCTGCGCCCTCTGTAGGATGTGTATACGAAGTGTCCTCAACTTAGAACAAAAACGAGGCAGCCTCCGTAGGACGGGAGGAAAGAAAAAAAAGGACAGTTGGAAAATGAAACAGGATTTATCACGTTACTATGCAAACAAATTTAGAGCATCGTTGCACTCTCACACTACTTAAATGAAGGAAAATTATTTTTAAATTTGTAAAGTAATTTGAAAAAAAAAAAAAAACTTTTACTTGTTTTATTTTATTCATTGTTTCAAGAGCTGCAGCATATCTGTTAGAGAAAAAAATAGGAGGATATTAAGAACAACCTTATCCGTTTTTACCTATTTAAATGATAAACACCACATCTTGGCTTGTGTGTACATCTGCCGGTGCCGGCATTTTTCAAATTAACGACAGTTGTTTACGGCGACGCAAAGAATTGTGGGTTATCTGTAGTAGCAAAGGATACACTGCAAAAAATGCTTTTCTTACTTAGATTTTTTGTCTTGTTTCCAGCCAAAATATCTAAAAATTCTTGAACCAGGAAGGATTTTCTAGACAAGTAAAAATTTGTGTCTTGTTTTTAGTAAAAACAAGTCAAAATTAGGTGAGTTTTTGCTTAAAACAAGCAAAATAATCTGCCAATGGGGTAAGAAAAAAAATCTTATTTCAAGCAGACAACTAGATTTTTTTTCTTACCCCATTGGCAGATTATTTTGCTTGTTTTAAGCAAAAACTCACTTAATTTTGATTCAAGATATTTTAGATATTTTGGCTGGAAACAAGACAAAAAATCTAAGTAAGAAAAGCCTTTTTTGCAGTGTACATCTCATGCATCCTTCAAATTCCTGTGAAGGTAGCATTTGAAGTGTCCTACTTGCTTTTCTGAAATGAGACAGCCTCGATGACGTATGAGACACAGCTTGAGAATCCGAATCATTTGAATCAAATAATTTGTGAAATGATTCAGTGACTCGATTCAGCGGCACGCGGACTACAAACGACAATAACAAACACAAACGAGTGAATCACAACCGAGGATGATTTCATGAAAGTGTAATATATTAGATATGATGTACAAATAATTGAATACCAGTTATAAATTAAAAATTGCCTGCCTAAATATTAACCTTTTTGGTAATTTGTATATTTTATAAATTTTATATGTCTATTAACTCTCTGACTGTCTTACTAGTGCACTGACTACTGAACTAGGAGCTGATTGAGACGTACCCAGAGATTGAGTTTGCATTGATTTTTCTTTCTATTAATTACTGTCATCTTAAACAGGACAAAGTGTACAAACACACAGAAAAACTTATGGAGAATCAACAGAGATCCATGTGACATGAGGATTGAAGAAACATTAAAACAAGAAGATATTGAGGAACAAACAAAGATGGTGTTTATTAAAGAGGAGAGTGAAGACATGAAGATTGAAGAAACATTCAGAGTCAAACATGAAGAAACTGAGGAACAAACAGGTTGGTTTTTATTCTTAAAGATAAATATAAGATATTAATGAATAATGTGTGTAGACATCATGCATTTGGTTCAATTGTAACAATATTATGGAATTAGCCTAATATATATATATATTCCATGGAATGTCTGGATACTGGATTCTGATTGGCTGGCAGGTGTGCAGTAAAACCGTTTAATGCACAGGTAGTTCCAAGTCAGTTTATTCACCGTTCTATATTAATGCGCTGCTTTAATTGATGCACGCAAAAGCACAGAGAGAGAGAGAGAGAGAGAGAGAGAGGTCGGAGATCGCATTGTGCTGCGCACATACATAAACTTCTTGTCAGCGTTTGCCTGCGATCCTTATTAAAATAGCCTAGATACTAGATCGCTACATTATATTCCTCAGCAACGGGGTGGTAAAGCTGCTGTTTTTGAATGAATTGTTGTTTGTAGAGAGAGACGCACAGCATGCAGGCAGGTAACATTACGCACACACACAACTGTCATCTCTCTTGCCTTCACACTCTCTCTTGGTCGATCGATAATCTACTGAAACAAATGCTATTTTTCATTCAAATAAATGTGATTTTACCGGACTATTTAATCTCCGAGTCTGATTTGAAGCGGCCAGAATGCTAGAGCTGCGTGTCATAACTGACGAAAATAACCGTCTTTTTTATCCATTCAGTCAAATTTTGCGCTGCAAATATCAATCCTAGTTTTAATTTGTCTATAACCATGGAATAAGCGGGATAATCAACGGTTTGCCGTGCATTAAAGGATTTTAAATGCACGACGTGGAGGCTAATAACCACCCGATGCGAAGCGGAGATTATCCCTTATATATCTACCCTGAGTGGGGGGAAAATGTGACATTAAACTGAAACAAAACATAAATGTGACTGGAATTGCCATCCCGGTTTTGAGTGACGATGGCAGGAGTTATTCACCAAATATTAAAATTGCTCAGCCTTCATTATTAATTAGTATTTTGTCTGAACATATTTTTGTACAAAGGGGGCGTTTTGCCCCAGCAGTTGGGTAAAATTTTCCCTTTCTTACCAACCAGTTCGCTTCATAGATCAACAGCAAAATGAACAGACTACAGTTCTTAATCTCTAAAAGTAAAAGGCAAGTAATGTATCAACATGTATATATATTAATATTTATTTGAGGAATGTCCAAAATATCCAGATTTTTTAACATTGATGTATTTGTTCACCACTATCACCAAGACAAACAGAAAACCCTAAATACCCTGGGGGGGTCTTTTTTTTCTTTCTATTGTCTTTTTTTAAAAACTGTAATTTTTAAAATACAATTATATTCCTTATAAATAACACATCCTATCAAACTACAGACTTCACTATTCATCTGTCATACATCACTGTGATATCCTACAGAACAATATTCTCCAAGGAGATTTGTTTATCCCCGTTGCCAACGTAGTGCATAGCAACAGTGAAAATGTATCTTTAGTGGTTATTTTGGGAAAAAACAGGTGGGGGGCATTTCCCCCCACTCTACCCTATATATATATATATATATATATATATATATATATATATGTATTAGGGGTGGAGCCGAACCCGAATACGGTATTCGGAAAGGCACAAATATAGTGTTTTTTATAAATACTTATTTCGAACAAATACTTAAAAAAAATATTTGTATTCGGGAACAAGAAAAACTTTATATCAAAAAGCTGCATTCCTCATGAGATCGCAGTGCATGCCCGCATGAGTGAGTGAGTTTACCATGTCTCCCACGAAAACGTGGACTGGTTCGCGGACTCGTTCATAAAAAAACGGAATCTACTATAGCGCGGAATGCCACGGAATTCATTGATTTTTGGATTAATAAATCAAATCGCTATATGGACTAGTGTCTGTGAAAACTGAAATGCAAAAAGACTGTTTTAATATGAATCCTGCATGTTCCGTTTGCCTCTGTATGTATGAATGGTGGAGACGCATTTTTTTTTTTTTTACTACACACATCCTGAGGCACACATGATGCTCCCGCTAAATTTTTGGCATTTGCATCTCACATGAACAGATAAACTCAATCTCCAAAGCTGCTGTGAGTGTTAACTTTCACCATTTCATTTGAGAAAACTAGCATCACATCATACTGTACACACAGAAACTTCACGGCAACCTGTCAAAATAAAAGTACGGTTTAACATCAAACAGAACAATATTAGTCTTGTATTACTTTTGTACAGTATAATGTAGGTGTTTATATATTCCTATTTAAATAATTGACAAAACAATATATATGATAAAAAATAAATATTACAACAAGATTAACCCCTTAATTGTAGAAAAAAATATTACAATTATTATTTAAACGTTTTAAATGAATATAATTTTTCTTCCATGTATTGATTTTAACAGTAAACCCAAAAATTAAAATTATGCTTTAATTTGATTATCAGAAAAATTAAAACGCACAAAAAAAAAAAAGATTGTAGAGCCCTATTGTTCAAAGTGTTAAAATAGAGAGTTTTGGACTTATTTTTTCAATGAAATAAATGTTTTCATTATTACACAAAGTTGGCTAATGTACCGGGAAAAAAGTAACTTTTGTTCTGCCAGATCTCCCAGTCAGGGGTTGATAAAGTTTAGTTCTTGGAATTCTGTGCATTAGAAAGAAGTTCTTTCAGAAGAAGAACAATTCTTTGAAGTGTTATTTGTTTTTATTCTGTCTGTTCAGCATCCTCCAACAAGGATGGGTGGTGGTGGGGTTCATAATGTTCACAATGGTATTTTATTAGTTGTTGGTTTAACCATGGATGAGGTAATGGCTGTTATGTTATTTTCTTTTCAATGATGTTCCTTGTTACATGTTCAAAAACACTAACCAATATTGCATATCCATTTTTATTATAATGGATATAATTAAAGAATACTTACACTATAACTTAAATTAAATTAAAACCTGTTTTGAATTTTACTCGAATACAAATACAAATACTTTTCCCCCCTCAACAAATACAAATACAGATACAAATACTGGCTGCTGTGCACACCCCTAATATGTATAAATACTTATTTCGAACAAGTGCTTTAATATAATGTTGACAGACTGTACAGAGCGATTGGTTTAAGAAACATACAGTGTGACTTACTGTTTTTCATCTTTAAAATATGAGCATGTGTGCAATTTTCTCTGAATATTCAAATGATTTCAAATGTTGATTTTATAAGTTAAACAAAAAGGTAATATTAAGTGAACATTTTACATTTTAAATGTAGTCTACATTTTAAACACTACACTGTCAATATTGTTAGATTTTACAACAAAGCAATAATAGATCCAACGAAATCCACAACAGAACTGTGTGAGTCCCCAAGAAACGGCAGCATTTCATTAGTGATCGAATCTGCAGCTTTCAAGTTTTTAATGTCATTTTCATTTTGTCTGCATGTAATGCCTGATAAAGATGTAGCATGTGAGTTCTCTCGATCTGAGAGCTAAGGACTTTTCTCCATGAGCTCTGTGTGCAGTCATATCAGGTTCTTTGGCCTTTTTCCCCTTCCCTGTTATTCTGCTCCTGTCTTTGAACTTGGCAGTGCTCCCTTCACTCTAGAGCGAGGACTGGAGTTGGGAAACGCTGTTCTAGAGCAGGGAAAACGAACTCCGGTCCTGGAGAGCCACCGTCCTACAGAATTCAGCTCCAACCCTAATTAAAACTCACCTGCCTGTAGCTTTCTAGTAACCCTTCAGACATTGATGATGTTGTTCAGGTGTGTTTGATTAAGGGTTGAAGCAAAACTCTGTGAGGCTGTGGCTCTCCTGGGCAGATGTTCGCCACCCTACTCTTGAGGGTCTCCAATTAGCACATCGCTCCCAAAGAAAACATCTGGGCCCCCTCTCATCTATGAGAATGAAGTCCTCTGCTCCATGGAACTTCGTGAGGCAGTCATTCCAGGTGTCTTATGCTTCTGCATGCTTCTCCCAGGAGCTCCCATCATGTGACTGCCCTTATGGCTTAGTTGGCAGTGCTATCCTAACCCTAACTCAATTTAGAGGGTTGCCTATGATCATGTCGCTCCTAAGGTGAGCCTCTAAGTTCTCCTTTGATTTCTGAGAGTTGAGTCTGCTCTCTCATGTTCCGTGAGGCACCAAAAATTGTTAGTCCACCTTTGCCTCTCTTAGGTGGCTTTTATGGTTGAGCACAGCAGTGCTCCCCTCACTCTCAAGGGTCGCCTATGAGTACAGTGTTCCCAAAGGGAGCATCAGAGTTCCCTTTTCATCTCTTAGAGTTAAATCCTCTGTTCCCTGAAGCTTGAGCTCAGGGGTGAACTGGGACAAAATTTCAGGCTGGGAAATCTCACACTCATCCAGGCCATCCCATACACCCACAACAATCTCTAAAACATGGACAACCCTATTTTTGTATGGTCATCACATAAAAAAGTTTTAAATCGTTAGACTATGCAACATGTAAAATAATTCAAAGTCCTCTCTTGAACTGCACCTTCACTTCCATTTTACTTTTCAGTCTCTTTATTTTGTCCTGATCTCTCACATGACTTTACTCAAAATTCAGCAAACTATTTTTACTAAATAGCCTAAAAGTTCAAATTACAACAGTGGGGAAAATAATTACTTGATCCCCTGCTGATTTTGAGTAACAACAACAGCAAAAAAGCAGAAAAACACATTTCAAAAAAGTTATAATTGATTTGCATTTTAATGAGTAAAAAAGTATTTCACCCCTTAGAGAAACATGACTTGGTATTTGCTGGCAAAACCCTTTTTGGCAATCAAAGAGGTCAGACGTTTCTTGTAGTTGGCCATCAGGTTTGCACACATCTCAAGAGGGATTTTGTTCCACTCCTCTTTGCAGATCCTCTCCAAGACATTAGGGTTTTAAGGCTGACATTTGGCAATTTAAACCTTCAGCTCACTCCACAGATTTTCTATTGGATTAAGGATTAAGCATAATATTTTCACCTCCATGTTTAACTCCAAGGGTGTTTGGGGATGCTAGAACAAAGCAGGTTATCATGCATACTTCTGGTTTAAATATCCAGGATGGTTTCTTTCATTGTTTATTTTTCTTTTATGACAGCGTCTTAGTAATCGATTCAATGTGGCAAATACCACAGATATGCTTATTTATGTTTGAGCTTATATAACTGTATTGTTGCTTATGAATAAATTAACAACAAATGGTGGAAATAATCGTACATATAACAAACATTTACTTGAATGAATCTATGATTGATTTAGTGTTATGTCAAGCTCTGGGGGAAAGACTAAGAAAAGTCAAAACCTGACTTGAGATAAGATAACAAATCAATCTGGGTTAAAGTGGTTCTATAAATGACCACTTGGATGGATTTATTGCAGAGCACAAATTCACCATCTTCACATCTTACTTCACTTTCAATTGGTGTAAAAATGTTGCCTGTTCTCTTTTAAAGGATATGGTCTGTGATGTGTTTGTTTGTTTTGCAGTAAGTTTTTGGGCATTTTCCATTCAATAGGTCATTGTAACAGACCAGTGGTTCCAACCATGTTCCTGGAGGCACCCAACATTGCATATTTTGCATCTCTCCTTTGTCTGACCATTTGTCATCCATTTTAGGTCTTGGTGCAGGGGTGCCCAACCCTGTGCCTAAAGATTTACCATCCTTCAAAGTTAAGGTCCAAACCAGATCAAACACACCTGAACCAGTTAATTAATCACTTAATTGGAGAAACATGAAAAACATGCAGTGTTTAGGGGCCTCAAGGAACGTGGTTGGGACTCGCCGTAACAGCCCATTTTTATGATTGGCTAACATCATTGCCCCACAATAAAACCTCAGAAAGAATTATTGTGATAACGTGTTCATCTGATGGTTGAGTGGGGAGTTTGTCCATTTTCCTAGCCTTTCTTATTTTTGTTGCATTTGATCCCCTAGAAGACATTTAAAAAATGCTACATCATAATTGAGATCAATCTTTATCTAGGTTTCCTAAACTATTATTAGATTGAATAAACTGTATAGCAGCCAGCTTAAACTCTATAGGACACCAGACTATGATCAGGTTTGGACACCATGATATGCAATCTAGCATACATGCATTACAAATCTACATTACATTTACATTTACATTTTACATTTATTCATTTAGCAGACGCTTTTATCCAAAGCGACTTACAATTGGGAATACAACAAATGATTCATCCTAAGGAGGCAGATCGACATAGGAAGTGCTCAAAAATACCATATGTCAGGCGTTGTTAGGTGAGTACGGGCTAGAAAGGGAAGATCAGGAAAGAGAGGAGAAGAATTTTTTTTTTTTTTTTCAGATAGTCAGATAGTGACGAAAAAGATGGGTTTTCAGCAGTCGCTTGAAGACAGTAATGGAGTCAGCATTTCGGATGGGGGTGGGAAGATCATTCCACCAGGCAGGGACATTGAAGGAGAATGTTTTGGAAAGTGATTTCGTGCCTCTCTGTGGTGGTACAATAAGGCGTCTTTCACTAGAGGATCTCAGACTTCTGGAGGGAGTGTAGATGCGTAGTAGTGAATGGAGGTAGGCCGGTGATGAGCCGGTGGCTGTCCTATAGGCCAGCATCAGTGTCTTGAATTTGATGCGTGCTGTAACCGGTAGCCAGTGCAGGGATATGAAGAGAGGTGTGACATGGGCCTTCTTGGGCTCATTGAAGACGAGCCGTGCTGCTGCATTCTGAATCATTTGTAGAGGCCTGATTGTACATGCTGGAAGACCAGCTAAAAGAGCATTGCAATAGTCCAGCCTGGAAATGACCAGGGCCTGGACGAGGAGTTGTGCAGCATGCTCTGTTAGGAAGGGCCTGATCTTTCTGATGTTGTGCAATGCAAACCTGCAGGATCGAGCAGTTTTAGCTATGTGTTCTTTAAAAGTCAATTGGTCATCAAAGATTACACCAAGATTTCTGGCTGAAGTCGATGGGGTAATTGTTGATGAACCTAACTGGATGGAGAAGTCATGTTGTAAAGTTGGAGTGGCGGGAAAGACAAGGAGCTCAGTTTTAGCTAGATTGAGCTGAAGATGGTGTTCCTTCATCCATGCAGAGATATCCGCCAGGCAGCCAGAGATCCTTGCAGCTACTGATGGATCATCTGGTTTGAAAGAAAGATAGAGCTGTGTGTCATCAGCATAGCAATGGTAGGAGAAGCCATGTGCCTGTATGATGGGGCCCAGAGATGTAGTGTATATGGAGAAGAGGAGGGGTCCAAGAACTGATCCCTGAGGAACCCCAGTGACCAGTTGATGAGTTTTGGAAACCTCTCCTCCCCAGGCCACTCTGAAAGACCTACCAGAGAGATAGGATTTGAACCAGTGAAGTGAAGTCCCTGTGATGCCCAACGATGAGAGGGTAGACAGAAGGATCTGGTGATTTACTGTGTCAAATGCTGCAGAAAGGTCCAGTAAGATGAGTACTGATGATTTGGAATCAGCTTTTGCAATCCGCAGGGCTTCAGTGACAGACAGTAGTGCCGTCTCAGTTGAATGGCCACTCTTGAACCCTGACTGGTTAACATCCAATAGGTTGTTCTGTGAGAGAAATAAAGATAGCTGGTTGAAAACAGCTCGTTCCAATGTTTTTGCTATGAACGGAAGGAGAGAGACAGGTCTATAGTTGTCTATGAGTGAAGTGTTAAGTGTAGGTTTTTTGAGCAGTGGGGTTACCCGGGCATGCTTAAATGTAGTGGGGAAAGTGCCTGTGAGAAGAGATGTGTTGATGATGTGTGTGAGCGCTGGTAGGATTGTAGGGGAGATTGCTTGGATAAGGTGTGAGGGGATGGGGTCTAAAGGACATGTCGTCGGATGGCTGGAGAGGAGAAGTTTGGTTACTTCTGCCTCAGAATGGGGATGGAAGGAGAAGAGGGGAGTTTCAGCCGTGGGTGTGGTCAGTTTTAGTTCCTGTATGTGTGGAGCTGAGAACTTATTACTGATAGATGTAGTTTTGTCTGTAAAAAATGTGGCAAAATCATCAGCTGTTATAGAAGTGGTGGGAGGTGGTGGAGGGGGACAGAGCAGTGAATTAAAAGTTTTGAAAAGGTTGCGTGTGTCCGGAGCATTGTTGATCTTGTTGTGGAAGTATGAAGATTTGGCAGTATGGACATGGGTAGAGAAAGATGACAGCAGAGACTGATACATACTCAAGTCAGATGGATCCTTAGATTTGTGCCATTTTCTCTCAGCTGCCCTAAGTTTGGACCGATGCTCACGAAGAACATCGGATAGCCAAGGGTTGGAAGGAGCAGCCCGTGCTGGCCTGGAGGAGAGAGGGCATATTTCATCTAGGCAAGAAGTAAGAGTGGAACATAACGTGTCGGTTGCTGCATTAGTATCCAGAGATGTGAAGTGGGTAGGAGAGGGAAGAGAGGAGGATATTGATGAAGAGAGATGGGAGGGTGAGAGAGAGCGTAGGTTTCGTCTAAAAGTAACGGGTAGGGGGGGTGGGGGTGCACAAGTAGCAAAATGTAGGTTTAGTGTAATGAAGAAATGGTCAGAGATGTGAAGGGGTTTGACCACAATGTCGTCTGAAGTACAGTTTCGTGTGTAGATGAGATCAAGTTGGTTGCCGGATTTATGAGTGTATGCAGTGGTAGTGCGTTTTAGGTCAAATGAAGCAAGGAGTGAATGGAAGTCTGCAGCATAGGGTTTGTCCAGATGCATGTTAAAATCTCCAAAGACTAGAAGTGGGCTGCCATCTTCTGGAAAAGAGGATAGCAGCCCATCCAGCTCTTCTAAGAAGATGCCAAGTTGACTAGGAGGGCGGTAAATGACCTCAACATGGATTGGTGTAACCTGCTTTGTGGCATTAAACTGGGGTTAACTTTTATTTCTTTGTTTTCCCACCTTAGGCCCAACAGCACTGAAAGAGGAGAAGGAAGTACTGAATGAAACTGAAGAGAAAGATCAGTTTGAGAATCATGTTTTCATAACTGGAAAAAAATCATTTTGTTGCTTACAATCAGAAAATACATCTACACAAAAAAGAGCTCAAAAGGCAAGAACTAGGAGTTTTTTCACTTGCTTTCAGTGTGGAAAGAGTTTCAATGAACAAGGAGAATTTAAAGTCCACAAGAAAATTCACACCAGAGAGAGGCATTTCATCTGCCAACAGTGTGGAAAGAGTTTCAGTCACAAAGGAAACTTTAAGGTCCACAAGAAAATTCACACCGGAGAGAGGCGTTTTATCTGCCAACAGTGTGGAAAGAGTTTCACTCGAAGAGGAACCCTTAAAGACCACATGAAAATTCACACAGGAGAGAAACCTTTCATCTGTCAACAGTGTGGAAAGAGTTTCAGTCAAAATAGAAACCTTAAAACACACATGAGAATTCACACTGGAGAGAAGCCTTTCATCTGCCAACAGTGTGGAAAGAGTTTCAATCAAAATACAAACCTTAAAGTCCACATGAAAATTCACACAGGAGAAAAGTCTTTCAAGTGCCGTCAGTGTGGAAAGAGTTTCAGTCAACAAGGAGAATTTAAAGTCCATATGAAAATTCACACTGGAGAGAAGCCTTTCATCTGCCAACAGTGTGGAAAGAGTTTCAGTCAAAATACAAACCTTAAACTCCACATGAAAATTCACACAAGAGAGAAGTCTTTCATCTGCCAACAGTGTGGAAAGAGTTTCACTCAAAATAAAAGCCTTAAAGTCCACATGAAAATTCACACTGGGGAGAAGCCTTTCATCTGCCAGTGTGGAAAGAGTTTCAGTCAAATACAAAACCTTAAAGTCCACATGAAAATTCACACAGGAGAGAAGTCTTTCATCTGCCAACAGTGTGGAAAGAGTTTCATTCAAAAAGCATCCCTTAAAGTCCACATGAAAATTCACACAGAAGAGAGGCGTTTCATCTGCCAACAGTGTGGAAATAGTTTCAGTGAAAATAGACAGCTTAAAAGGCACTTGAGAACTCATACAGAAGAGGAGTGCTGTCCTGAGTAAGATATTTTACATCAAAGATGTTTACATATAGTCCACAATACAAAATAATAGCTGAAATTATTAAAATAACCCCCTGCAAAAGTTTGGGAAACATTAGTTTTTATTACTGTGTGTGGTTACCTGGATGATCTACGATTGTTATTTTGTTTTGAAATGGTTGTTCACGAGTCTCTTGTTTGTTCTGAACAGTTAAACTGAGCACTGTTCTTCAGGAAAAATCCTTCAGGTCCTGCAGATTCTTCATTTTCCAGCACTTTTTGCATATTTGAACCCTTTCCAGCAGTGACTGTATGATTCTGAGATCCATATTTTCACGCTCAGGACAACTGAGGGACTCAAACACAACCATTAAAAAAGGTTCAAACACTCACTGATGCTTCACAAGGAAACACAATGCATTAAATTTGAAGATCAAGGTAAATTGTACTTATTTTGTCTTATGGGAAACATGCAAGTATCTTCTGTTGCTAACTAAAGCAGTACTAAATGGGAAAAAATTATATTTCAGCAAAAGAAGGATATATAAATATACTAAGACACCCCCCCCCCACGCCGATCAAACTGGTGCCGGATCTATATGGATAGTAAAGCAGGACCCATAACAACTTATTTGAACAAAAAAATAGACTGTAATTTATTTAACATTTAACATTTTAGAGTATGACACATAACTTATTTGGTGGATGTGTAACAGTGGGAATCAAAAGGAAAATGTTCATGCCAAAAGAAGGCCTTAATTTTTGTATGACTCCTTAGCCTTTGTAGCAAGCTTTTTTAGAGCCTCTACACGTTTCTTTTGGAATTTGCGCCTGGCACTCACAGCTGCTGCCACGATGGCATCTTTTCCCATTTTCTTGCCGGCCATGGCTTCTCAGAGTTATAAGGCCTTTTGTTCAGTTCTTCTTTATCTTTGAGCAGAGCTCTGTACCTTTGGCTCGATAGTTTTACATTTCTGCACAGCTGTACATTAACAGGACTCTCCTTTGTTTTCCTGGAATAGTGCTGAATGGCCGACACCTGCATGGCCTTCAGGTTGTATTTGACCACTTGATAGGACTCGTATGTCTCAACACTTGGTGAAATCAGAAGAAGTCGCTCCGCATTCGTTCATAGTGCAACCTCCGGAGGGAGTGGGAGAGAAGAGGCGGAACCGTAGACACCTGCAGGCCGTGCCAGCGGAATATTCTGATGCTGAGGTTGCGGGGCAGAGTCAACAAACGCTTAAAGAAGAGCATGCCACGAACGAGAATCAGCCGGAGTTAAGAGCACTTAGTACAAAACAAGGAGAAACTGTGACCAGGTCGGGAAGATTAATAAAACCAATTGTCAAAATGGACCTGTAGTTAAGAAAAAGCAAAACACTAATTAAGAAATCTAGGCATATTGCAGATGCTGTGTAATAATGAGAGTTAGATAACGGTTCAGATGAAAGAGAAATAAAAGTGTTTAAATGTTTATATTTTTTTTAGGTAACTGAGAAAACTGTTAGGTGCTTGTTAATCCTTTAATAGAATTATGACAGTGTGTTTTGGGGATAGGAAAGAAAAGTAAAAGGGGGAGGTGTCATAGTGATGGAATAATTGTGTGTTGATTGAGAAGTTAAACAGCCAATGGAAATAAGGGGCGGGGCGATAAAAGGAGTTCTAGCTGAGAGAGACATATAGACATCTGTTCTGGTCATTGTTAATAAACTAAGTTCTGAGCAACAGTTGTTGTAAGAGAGACTTATTTGACAGCGCCCATGTTAACAGATTAGAGCATTCACAACGCACGCAGGGACGGCGCGGCAGCGCGTAGCAGGAGCAGAGCAGAAGCGTCAGTGCCGCGATCGTTTTGGCGCCGAGTCTATTTTTGCTGCGCCGCTTACGCTGGGTTAAAGCCACAGTGCATCGATCTTGATCAAAACTGGCCTGATTAACACGAAAAATAACAATTTCACCATAAAATCATGTGTCACATGTAACACAATCACGGTTTAAATGGCTCACCAGTAAAAAATAATGTTGTTTTTTTTTTGTAAATAATGTCTAGTTAGCCTACTTGTTCAAAACAATCACTTTAGCAAAGATTGTACTATTTTCTGCTTGTTTTGATATATACAAGAATAAATAAATGTATATTACTGCCATTAGAATGTTAATATAAAACATATATTAAAATACAGAAACAAAATCATTTTTAAAAGTGAAGATTCTGAAAGTATTGAAGGAGATCCTATAATAATATAGATTTACAGTAGTAACAACAAATTATATTTTTAAATGATATGTCTTATCATGTTTTTAAATATGATGGTTTCATTATCTCAAAGTTGGACAACCACCATAAAAAATATGATATATAGCCTACCATATGAGTCAACAAATGTAAAAGTCAGTCATCTATTATTATCTTGTAAATTATTGTGCCTTTAGCCCCAACAGCCGGGGCGATTAGTACCCCAAATATCATACTTTTATATATTTTTTTTGGTTATTGAAAAACTGTTGCCTTTAATTATCTTAAACCAAACTGGTAATCATTAAGACCTTTAAGATCTTTGTCTAAAAATATATTCAATATTTTAGCGTTTCTCATTTTCTACTTAATCTACAACATACAACCATATCACAATTCAATGCACATAACAGACAGTGGTTATGGGGTCAAATTTCCTTCAAAAGTATTGCGCTCACAGATCGAAAAATAACAAGCGTGAATCAAAGATTTGAAAACGCATGTAAAAATATATCGCACGCAAATGAAAATTAAATGCAAAGACATTCAGAAGAATAAAATACGTGGACACAAACTGAAAAATAATAAGCACAAGATAAATATTTATACACTTGCACGCACAAATCTGAAACTTGAATTCACAGTTATTTGATTCACTCTTAAAATCGTGTTTTCTGCTCACATTTTTAGTTTTCGTACGTTTACGCTCTTTGTTCACTCGCTCTCGGTTCAACAATCTGCGCTTGGTTTTCTAAATGTTGCACTCCTGGTTTCATGTAAATGAGGGCGGGCTCAAACATCACCATTGGTTCACCAGATGTGATTGACAGCCTCCTTCTCTAGCCAATCGATCAAAGCGCAGAAGTTGACGTCACTCCAATGCGTGATGGATGATTCCCGTCAGGACAATGCTGGACAGTCTCAGTTAATTTTTGCATTGCATTTACATTTTGTATGCAATACAAAAAAAAAAAAATCTATTTTTTAATAAAATCTATCAACAATGCTCAGAGTGTATTTGGTCCCACAATACAGTGTTAACTGAACACTGAAGCAGAGATGAACTTAAAGAGAATGTTAAGCAAAATTAATGAAGCAAAGAGAAACACAAAAAAAGAAGAGACAAACAGAAAGACAGCTATAACAGACTTAGTCACAGCCTCAGATGAAATCAACTGAAATAAAACACAATAAATCTCTGAAGATCTCAGCAGAGGAGGACTAAACAGCTCCACAAACAGCAGCACCAGCTTCATTCACTACTGACCAGATTGACTAAATTATGATTGAGAACAGAGGTTTAGATTCATGTGATCAATGTTTGCTTTAGTTCTTGATCCTTCACTTTTTAACAATTACTTCTGATCTTTTGGTTGCTGAATATATGTTTGCAAAACACATTTGTTATAGCAAAATAATCCAGAAGAAAACATGATCAGGAAGTTTTACCTGGTTGATGATAAAGTATTGTAATTTACTGGTCTTATCTAAAGACTAACTGTGGTTATTTAATATTAACATTTATTATGTTATATGAATTTATGTTGATGAGAGTTTTGTATTAACTAGATAATTTGACTGATTTTAAAAACACTTTGCTCCCTTAGCTTTTAGAAAATATGAGATATAGATGCAAACGTTAATGCATTATAATGCATAGTGACAGAATTTGCAATTAATTTTCTGCTAAATTCTATAGTAAAATGTCATGAAAACTGACACAGACAGAGTCTTGAGTATTCTGAAGAAGTATGAATAGAAATTTTCATATGTTAACTATGAAGGATTTTGAATGATACATGTGAAGAACTGGTAATGCATAGTGACTGAATTTGCCATTTATTTTCTGCTAAATTCTACAGTAAAATCTCATGAAAGCTGACAAAGATAGAGACACGGTCATTCAGAAAAAAATAATTTATTGAAGTGTTCATGTTAACTGAAGAAATTTTAATAACACATGTAGGCTACAATATGACTTTATTTCTCAAGAAAACTACACCGTTAAGTATATTCAAATTGTATCTTTTTTTAATGAAGCCTACAATATTGATATGTTTTTAAATAGTTTCCCGTTATTTTCGGGCACATTTGATTTTTACCCGCTGAATATAGATGTTCGTCAGCTTTTTGACTGCTTCGAGTCTCTGTACCGTAATACCACAAATAGACGTGCAGCAGAATTCAGGTGGCGGCTGGCTTGACGGGGTCTTCGCAGATGGCGGCTCACTTGACCGCGGTGTAAAAAGGGTGCAACTTTCAACATAAAAAATATACTTATGGAAAATTTACTGAGATTGTCCAGCAATTTTCTGACGGGAATCATCCATCACGCATTGGAGTGACGTCAACTTCTCCGCTTCGATCGATTGGCTAGAGAAGAAGGCTGTCAATCACATCTGGTGAACCAATGGTGATGTTAAAGCCCGCCCTCATTTACATGAAACCAGGAGCGCAACATTTAGAAAACCAAGCGCAGATTGTTGAACCGAGAGCGAGTGAGCAAAGAGCGTAAACGTACGAAAACTAAAAATGTGAGCAGAAAACACGATTTTAAGAGTGAATCGAATAACTGTGAATTCACGTTTCAGATTTGTGCGTGCAAGTGTATAAATATTTATCTTGTGCTTATTATTTTTCAGTTTGTGTCCACGTATTTTATTCTTCTGAATGTCTTTGCATTTAATTTTCATTTGCGTGCGATATATTTTTACATGCGTTTTCAAATCTTTGATTCACGCTTGTTATTTTTCGATCTGTGAGCGCAATACTTTTGAAGGAAATTTGACCCCATACCAACAGTGTGGAAAGAGTTTCACTCGAAAAGGAAACCTTGAATGTCACATGAGAATTCACACAGGAGATAGGTCTATCTCGTGCGATCAGTGTGGAAAGAGTTTCACTCAAAAAAGAACCCTTAAAGACCACTTGAGAATTCACACAGGGGAGAAGCCTTTCATCTGTCAACAGTGTGGAAAGAGTTTCATTGAAAAAAAAACCTGAAAAGGCACATGAGAATTCACACAAAAGATAAGTGTTTCATCTGCAAATGGTGTGGAAGAAGTTTCAGTAATCCTGGAAACCTTAGAGTCCACCTCAGAGTTCACCCTGGAGAGAGACCTTATGCCTGCAAACAGTGTGGAAAGAGTTTCAGTCAACGAGGACACCTTGACAAGCACATGAGGATCCACAATAGAAAGAAGTCTAACAGATCCCCTCAGTCTGGAAAGAGTTTTGATCATAGTGGAAACCTTGACGTCCACCAGAAAATTTACATTATAGATAGCCTTTTGACCTGCAAACAGTGTGGAAAGAGTTTGACTCATAAAGGAAATCTAAACAGGCACATGAGAATTCACACTGGAGAGAAGCCTTACACATGCAAACAGTGTGGAAAGAGTTTCAGTCAAATAGGACACCTTTACAAGCACATGAAGATTCACAATGGAGAGAAGGCTGACAGATCCCCTCAGTGTGGAAAGAGTTTCAACCAAAATGTATAAACGGACAGTTCCGGCCCTTGATTCTGATTGTTTGAGCCACATCTGAAGCTGTTGTAAATTACTCTACAAACCGAAAAAAAAACCCAATGTAGGGTCCGGACCAATTAGACACAGTTGTTCATTAGATTTACCAAATAATAAATTTTTCATTAGATTAACAAATGGTCACAGTCCCCCTTCACCCAATCCACAACACTGGCTGCCATGATGTCTACAAATGGTCTTACTATGGCATCCAGGACTCCTCTGCCAGACCAGATAAACTTTACGAATCAAAAGTATGTACTTTCCCCAACTAATACTCTAAAAAGGACACATACTGCCATAGGAACTGACTTCTTTCATTAATTCTTATAAAAACCTTTCTGTGAATGAACACACAGATCCTCAGATCATTGTGTATATTATAACTGTTCATTTATTTTGTCTTTTGTATTTTGTAATGTTTTTATGCATGTGTTATGATCACTATGTAGTATAACATCACATATAACATGATGAGTCTCGTTGAATTTGTTGATGATCTAAAAGATTGTGTCTTATCTTTTGATACCTATGCAGAATATTAGTGTTTTAAGAATCTTTAGTAGTTTTTTCATGAACAACCAATCCCAGAATTGGCTCTCTAGCCTCCCAATGATCAATTAACCTGGCCTCCCAATTACCTTTATCTCTTAACTGCGACCCCCATAGGAGATAAAGGGTTCACACAGTGACTTGCCTCAGTTCTCCAGGCTTTTCTCAGTTCTTTTAGTACCGTGTCTCATCACCTTGCCATCTTCTGGTTGATAAGTCCCAGAGTTGATTCTTCTTCGCCTGGGAGGCCTTAAACTCCTAGGAAGATGAGGAAGATGAGCTAGAACTCTCTAGTCAAGTCAAGTCAAGTCAAGTCACCTTTATTTATATAGCGCTTTTAACAATACAGATTGTGTCAAAGCAACTGCACAGTATTTAAACACCACAATAGTGGGTAGGTAACGCATTATTGTAAACAATCAATTTTAAGATCAAGGCAGTACAGCAACGAATTCAGTGATATCATCGTCAGTTCAGTTCAGTATTATACAATATCGCTGGAAAGTGTCCCCAACTAAGCAAGCCAGCGGCAAGAAACCAAAACTCCATCGGTGACAGAAATGGAGAAAAAACCTTGGGAGAACCAGGCTCAGTCGGGGGACCAGTTCTCCTCTGGCCAGACGAAACCAGCAGTTTTTACCAATGTCAGATTGTAGAGAAACTCATCAGGTTCCTGTGGAGTCGCACCAATGGCCGTCTAGGTTGGCAATGTCTTCATTGATTCATCTCTGGTGCTCATCTGGTGACCCCATCATCGGCGGTCCTCTGAGGGGTTGGCATCATCTCTTATTAGGTATTCTGAATCCGGACTGAATCTTGTATAATTCCTAGTTACCACGGGATGGGAATCCCGTGGCAGAAACAGAGAAACAAATAGAGAAATAATTAGCGTAGCTGCTGTTCCAACTTCCAACCAAGCAAAAAATAATGTGTTTAGCCCAAGCTGAAGAAAGTTGATATGCATTTGATCAGATGTAACTGAAGTACAACGTTATGAGATACATTATGTGAATGCTTGGCTAAAGAGATGAGTCTTTAATCTAGATTTAAACATAGAGAGTGTGTCTGAACCCCGAACGTTATTAGGAAGGCTATTCCAGAGTTTGGGAGGCAAATGTGATAAGGCTCTCCCTCCTTTAGTGGACTTTGCTATCCTAGGTACTACTAAAAGTCCAGAGTTTTGCGACCTTAGGGAGCGTGAGGGATTGTAGCGTGGTAGGAGACTAGTTAGGTATGCAGGAGCTAAACCATTAAGGGCCTTATAGGTAAGAAGTAATATTTTGTAAGTGATACGGAACCTAATAGGTAGCCAGTGTAGAGACCGTAAAATTGGGGTAATATGATCATATTTTCTTGATCTGGTAAGGACTCTAGCAGCTGCATTTTGGACTACCTGTAACTTGTTTATTGAAGAAGCAGGACAACCACCTAGTAGTGCATTACAATAGTCCAGTCTAGACGTCATGAATGCATGGACTAACTTTTCTGCATCAGAAACAGGTAACATGTTCCGTAGCTTAGCAATGTTTCTAAGATGGAAGAATGCTGTTTTTGTAACATGAGAAATATGATTTTCAAAAGACAGGTTGCTGTCTAATATAATACCCAGATTTTTAACTGTAGAGGAAATAACAGTACATCCGTCTAGTTGCAAATTGCAGTTTAAGGCATTCTGTGTATTGTTTTTTGGTCCAATAAGTAATATTTCGGTCTTATCTGAGTTTAATAGTAGAAAATTATTGGTCATCCAGTCTTTCACATTTTTAACACACTCTGTTAACTTTGCTAAGTTAGAAGTTTCATCTGGTCTTGTTGAGATATATAGTTGAGTGTCATCAGCATAACAATGGAAACTAATCCCATATTTCCTAATAATATTACAGAGGGGTAACATGTAAAGTGAAAATAGTAGAGGACTTAGGACAGATCCTTGTGGCACTCCATACTTTACTGGTGATAGCTGCGATGACTCCCCGTTTAAATAAACAAAGTGGTAGCGATCAGTCAGGTATGATCTGAACATCCTAAAGCCTGCCCTTGAATACCTGTATAGTTTTGTAATCGATCTATGAGTATTTCATGATCTATAGTGTCGAACGCAGCACTAAGATCAAGTAAAACTAGCAATGAGACGCAGCCTTGATCTGACGCAAGTAGCAAGTCATTTGTGATTTTTACAAGTGCAGTTTCTGAGAGATTATTATTTTGCAAGAAGGAGCACAATTGAGCAGACACAACTTTTTTCTAACATTTTAGACATAAATGGAAGATTAGAAATGGGTCTGAAATTTGCCAGTTCACTAGGGTCTAGCTGTGGTTTCTTAATAAGAGGTTTAATAACCGCTAGTTTGAATGGTTTTGGGACATGACCTAGAAATAACGATGAATTAACAATAGTAAGAAGCGGTACTTCTGCTACAGGTAACAACTCTTTTAGTAATTTAGTGGGTACAGGATCTAATAGGCATGTTGTTGCTTTAGATCTGGTGATAAGTTTATTTAATTCTTCCTGTTCTATATTTGTAAAGCACTGCATTTTTTCTTCTGGTGTAATAAATAATGCTGAAGTATCAGTTGCTGTAGTATCTATATTTGTTATTATATTTCTGATGTTGTCTATTTTATCAGTAAAGAAATTCATAAATCATTACTATTAAACTGTGCAGGAATATTTAGGTCAGGCAGCGTCTGGTTATTTGTTAATCTAGCCACTGTGCTAAATAAAAACCTTTGATTGTTCTGCTTTTTTTCTATGAGTTGGTGGATGTACTCAGCTCTAGCAGCTTTTAAAGCCCGTCTATAGCTGGACATGTTTTTGCATGCAATTCTAAAAACTTCTCAGTTAGTTTTTCTCCATTTACGCTCAAGTTTTCGAGTTTCTTTTTTGAGAGAATGGGTATTACTGTTGTACCATGGCGCAGTACATTTTTCTCTAACCTTTTTTAGCTTGATGGGGGCAACAGCTTCTAATGTATTAGAGAAGATAGTGCCTATGTTACTAGTCATTTTGTCTAGTTCATGTGTATTTATGGGTAAATACCATGCGATATAATTAGATCTAGTGTATGATTAAAACGATGAGTGGGTCCAGTGACGTTTTGCTTGACTCCAAAAGAGTTTATCAGGTCAGTAAACGCAAGTCCTAACGCATCATTTGTATTATCAACATGAATGTTAAAATCCCCACAAATTAATGCTTTGTCAAAGTTAACCAATAGGTCTGAGAGGAAATCTGCAAATTCTTTTAGGAAATCTGTATACGGCCCTGGAGGTCTATACACAGTAACCAGAGCAAGTGATAGGAGAGATTTCTTTTGTATATCTGACAGAGTAACATTAAGTAAAAGTATTTCAAATGAATTAAACCTGTACCCTGTTTTCTGAGTAACATTGAAAATATCACTATAAATTGTTGCAACACCACCGCCACGACCGATCTGATGGGGTTCATGCTTATAACAGTAGTTTGGTGGAGTAGACTCATTAAGACCAATATAATCATTTGGTTTTAGCCAAGTTTCAGCCAAACAGAGTACATCAAAGCTATTATCTGTGATCATTTCATTTTAAATAAGTTATTTGGGTGCGAGTGATCTAATGTTTAAGAGCCCATGCTTTAAAAATTGTTTTTGTTCATTTACTGTGCATTTTTCTGGTTTAATCACGATTAGGTTTTTTCTAGATCCTGCATTAAACATTTTTTTGACCTCACTATTCGAGGAACAGACACAGTCTTTATAGATTGGACAGCACCAGTACTATCGTTTAAATGTGCAGAACAAAAGCCATCATCGCAGCTATTTGAAGATTTGCTTACTAGTCAAATGGAGCGCAGCGTCCTGGAGATGTTGTCCGACAGCAGTTCTGCTCCGACTTTGCTGGGGTGCAGGCCATCAGAGCGGAAAAGCCTAGGACGCTCCCAGAAAAGATTCTGTTCTTTACACCATGACAACAACCATTCATTTAGAGCAAAAAGTCTACTGAACCTTTCGTGTCCACGTCGATACGTGGGAAGCGGTCCTGACACGATGATCTTCGTCGTGGGCGATGTGCTGCGTACCGTCTCGATCAGGCTCCCGAAATCCCTCTTCAAGACCTCCGTCTGCCGCAGCCTGACGTCGTTCACCCCCGTGTGCAGGACGATCGCATCGACGCTCACATCGTCCTTCAGGATGGCAGGTATCTGTGAGGAAACATCGAGAACGCGAGCACCAGGGAAACAGTGAGTGTGCACTTTACCGGTAGCTAAGTTAGCACGAACGTACCGGACGATGGAGTCTCTGACGATAAGATCTCGAAGACCGGAGGTGGCGGAGGCGGGGAGGTCCTGGCCTGCAACCCATGGATCTGCTTCTCAACGGCCTGCAGCTCGAACGTGTCTTCACCTGCACTCAAAGGTAGACACAAATTCGCCATTAAAGCTGAGTAAACAGTTGAAATGTGTGTGATTAGAGAATAAACAATGTAAGCAAGATTAGCCGCAACCACATTGGCAATGTTAAATGGGCTATAAGCTAGTTTAGTAGCAGACTCAGGAAAGCAAATAAAAACGAATGATAAAAACTAATGATAAGGCGTTCTGATTGTTTTTGTTGTAAAACACAACGGGGGTATATTCACATGTTGTGGAAGACAAAAATTATGGTGTATAGAATTGTTTTTGGTTTTAAAAATCGAAAATAATAATTTAACTCGACGGAGCTTCAACTCAAGTCATGCGCTTGAACAAACAGGAAGTGATGCGGATTAAAATTAAAAATTCACTCTGATTGAAAATAGTGTAAAGGTTTTCTGAGTAAATGTAAGATTGAATAAATAATAAATAAAACTTTTGATTTTCATGTAGTACTTTTGTATTGTCTTTTGTATTTGCTTTACACTGCATACTACATTTAAAATTATATGATTGAATAGGCCTATCTATTTAGTCTTATAGACACAGAAAATTAAGAAAACTGTAAAAGTACAAAATATAGACAATCACTGTAAAAATTGTTGATCTATTCTGTAATATTTTTAACATATTTACACAGTTAAACCCCCATTGTTAAATCAACGTTTAGTCCCACTCTAAGCAGAGTTAAAGATAAGGCAATTAAGTAATCAATTAAGTGCTGATTGAGCGTTAGTGATGAACACCTACTTCTATACTTTAGGTTAATTATAGACTAGAACAGACTTTAAAAATAGACTTGAATTTAAAACTTGAAAGTAAAATTTGCTCAAATTACAATTTTTTACCCTTTGATACATTTTTATAAAATATTTTATATTTAGAACATTTTTAATATATTTTTAAATATTCAATGTGAAACCCTTTATTCCAAAAAAAATAAGCAGACAATACAAAAACGATTTGATGAAAAAAATAAACATTTATTGAACTTCTATCAAAACACGCAGACAATCTTTAAGTGAAATCAGAAAAAAAACATCCTTCAAGAAAAAAAGGCATTTGACAAAACCATGTCTTTAAACGAAACTGATAATAAACTTCAAAAAAGCGAACCAGCAGACGCCACTTCGCCGTCCCCTCCTGTTTCACCGTCGCCCTGTTCTGGTAGCTGGCCTTCCTCTGCGGTCACTTGCTGTGCCTCACCGTCTGCATCCAACTGCTCGTCCGCGGCGACAGTCAACCTGGGAGCCGCTGGCTGAATTGAAAGAAGGAAGCCGTCTACATTGACTTGTAGGTCAACGACTGATAACTGCAGAAAATGATCTTCGATCGCCTCCGCGTCGTTAGACATGCTGCTGAGGCCGGTGTCGCGCAGGTATGTGGACAGAGCTGAGGTGGAGGTTCATTTACATCTAGGCTGCTTACTTATGCTGCGCCTGACGTTCCGCAAGCGCACTGGGTTGCCGTTCTTTTCGGCCTGGAGGAAAACAGCTTGTTTATCCATAGCAAAGACGACCAAAAATGGTATGGCTGCCTGGCACTCTGAAGAACAGCAGTGAAGAACGCAGAACTATTCTTGGACTGCTTTCTGGGAGAGACGTTAAAGAGGAATCCCTCCACTGAGTCTTCACTGTCTTTTCGTACCTTAGCAGGACTGCTCATGCATCCTTTTCGAGACACCACCTGATGCAGACTCAACTTGGCTTGCTCCGACAAACGACAGCACAGGTAGCAGTTGAGCTTTTTATACCTCTACTATGCAAATTATATTAAGACTAAGCCTCCCATTCGCTTCAGTGTAAGGGGCCAGCATAACGATTTCGAAAGTAAAGAAGGTGAAGACGCGGTGAACTGATTTGTCTTTAACTTCACTCCCAGAAAGCAATCCAGGAATAGTTCTGCATTTCTCACCGCTGCCAGGCAGGAGTTTCTGAAAAAAAAAAAAAAAACTGATCGTCTTCGTTCAAGCTGAAAAGAACTTCAGCTACACCATTAAAGGAACACTCCACTTTTTTTGGAAATAGGCTCATTCTCCAACTCCCCCCGAGTTAATAAGTTGATTTTTACCGTTTTGAAATTCATTCAGCCGTTCTCCTGTTCTGGCGATATCACTTTTAGCATAGCTTAGCATAAATCATTGAATCCTATTAGACCAGTAGCATCGCGTTCAAAAATGACCAACGAGTTTCGATATTTGAAACTTGACTCTTCTGTAGTTATATCGCGTACTAAGACCAGCGGAAATGTAAAGATGCGGTTTTCTAGGCCGATAAGATTAGGAACTACACTCCCATTCTGGCGTAATAGTCAAGTAAGTTTGCTGCTGTAACATGGCCGAAGCAGGCGCAGTAATATCACACAGCACATGTGCTAATGTTTACTTCCGTCAACATATCCAACGTGCATGCACAGCACAGGCAGCGTTCCTCGCCATGGAGACATTTGTGAGAGACGATTTAGAAGATATTTACTTTGGTGCAGATCCTGAACCGTATCAATTTGAACCAGAATTCACTGAAGCTAAGGTTTTGGTACGCGAAAGACAAGAAAGTGTGTCTCAACTGCCTGGGACAGAAGGGATGAGGAGAGCAGATTCGAGCTGGTGGGGCTTGCCAACCCATGCCAAGTTGCCAACTGAAAGTGAGTGCCTGTGTTGTCGCGAGTGGGACCAGGTATTGCCATCGATGGCAAGGGTGGATCTACCTGATGAGGAAGTGGCATGTCGCAACATCCGAGAAAAAACGTCACACGCCGAGTGGACCTAATGGCCAGCTGTCGCAAGAGTAAGTTATTCCTGCAACCACTACAATATATAATATAAAGATTTTAAATGCATACTGTCAGTTTGCATTTTCAGGCTTATATTCATGATGTACACTTTTACTCAAAACTGACTTTAAAACACCACCGACTGTTCGCAATAACTTTCTTTTGCAATCACACATGGAATTTGGTCATAGCAAATACTAAGCCAACTGTTCGCTCAAAACTTCTCTTCATGGGTTGCATTTCACAGGTAACGTTAGCCAACAATAGCAATTAATCATGTAACACTTACAGCCATGGGCGATGCTCCTCGTTGTCCTGTCTGTAACGTTAGTTTGAAGATTAGACACCGTGCTGTAGTACCGGTAAAACGATCCAAATAGTCATCTGGTTCAAAATCCTCGAGATCCATGTTCAGCAGCCAGCCATTGATTCATTAGTCGGAATTGCTTTTTTTTTCGTGGGAATTCTATGAAACATGGTAGTAGAGTACGTCTTCGACTTACTATCACAGCCCCTTACAATGCACATAACCATAGCTAATCGCACACAGGTAAATCCAGCCACTTACAATTTACCAGCTGCAACTCTGACAGCTGCAACAACCAGAATTACACAAACTTAGCACCGGTCACATTGGAAGTTACCGAGCTGGGAACGGCTGAATGGATTTCAAAACGGTAAAAATCAACTTATTAACTCGGGGGGAGTTGGAGAATGAGCCTATTTCCAAAAAAAGTGGAGTGTTCCTTTAAGAAGCCTTTCCAGATTAACCTCACTGTTTTGTATTGTGGCTCGTTGCTCAGTTGGCCTTGGCTTCGGTTTTAATTAAAGATTTTTGCTTGTTCCTAGGCTTCTCTGATCCAGATGGCAGTGACTTCTTGTGCTCTCATGGGACCGACGTAGAAATGACCAAGCTGCAGTAAGTGGACACGGTCAGTGGCTCGGACTGTCAAATTAAAGAGTTGCACATCTACGATGTAACAGGGAAGATAAAGCTGACGTTGTTGGACAGCTTTGTCGATGCTGTACATAAAAATAAAAATAAATCATAAAAATATTAAATAAAATTGTTTTCTGAAAACTCCAAAACTTTATTGTTCTGCATGTCCCCAAGTACCACTGTGGTGATTTTCATGCTGTTTTACTGTAAAAAAAAAAAAAAAAAATGTATAATTGCATACTAAAGTCAAGACAAATGCTAATTACATTGCTCCATAGACATAAAGAAAATCATAAAAATATGAAATCAAATTGTTTTCTGAAAACTCCAAAACTTTATTGTTCTGCATGTCCCCAAGTACCACTGTGGTGATTTTCATGCTGTTTTACTGTATCATTTTTTAATAATTTCATACCAAAATCAAGACAAATGCTATTTACATTGCTGTAGACATTTTAAAAATTTATGAAAATAAAAAAATAAAAATGTTTTCTGAAAACTCTGAAAACAGATTATTAGTTCTACTCCCCAGCCCCTTCACGTCTTACGCCTGTGTCTATATAGAGAGAGTTAATAGTACTTTTCCTTACTTTGGTATGCAATTATTTAAAGAAATATATATAACAGTAAAACTGCATGAACATTTGATTTCATGTTTTTATTTATATTTCATATTTGATTATATATTTTTATTATTTTAATAAACATGTCTAGAGAAATACTCAATAATACAGGTCCTTCTCAAAAAATTAGCATATTGTGATAAAGTTCATTATTTTCTGTAATGTACTGATAAAGATTAGACTTTCATATATTTTAGATTCATTACACACAACTGATAGCCTGGAAAAATCCAGACCCAAATCTATTGAGATTATGGGTCTGGGATCGAGCAATGAAAAGTACCTAACTCGAGGGGCGGCACCGAGCGTGCATTTGAAACTCTCACTGAACGCAATTGGATAACGCCACGACCAATCACAACAATACATGGTGTGACTTATCCAGAGCGACGGTGAACATATAAGAGTGGATTTCAATGTTATAACATAAACAATGTGACAAGATTAATAACTATTAATTACGACAGCCGAATCAATCTCATTAAAACAATTAGGTCCGATCAAACTATTCATTAACTATCAACTAATATGTGGATAGACGCTAGCGTTTCATTCAGCAGCGAGACATATCGTCCTGTTCAAGTTAGGCTACTGTTTTACTATTGAATAGTTCAGTTTCTGGTTACAGTAAGTTTACCAAGTGACTCTTACCATTTGTAAATGAGATGGACCTCATCCACCACAATCCCGATCAGGTTGTCCCGGTAGACCTTGTTCGATAACATTTATCGCCACTTCTTTTTTAACAGCCAGGACTCGAGACTGCCGAATGCTATCTGGCATTGCCCGCTTCGGATCTGTTCCTTTTCGTGGTCTCCCCATACGCTTAACTACCAGCGGAGCTAACTGATAGATTAAACTCTTGCCGTATCCAGTCGGCAAAACAGCAAAAACGTCCTTCTGGCAAAGGAACGATTCGAGCGCGGTTTTCTGTTCCTCTTTTAAATGAAAAGCCAAGTCTAACTCGGTCATTGTAGCGGCCAAAGCCGTTTCAAACAACTGGTTTTCATCTGTAGATCTCTTTCAATGTTTACTAATGATTCCGGAGGTCGCAGCGCTGTCGTCATAAGCTTAGCTCGCCTCTGGCCCGCCTACATCAGATACACCGATTTGATTGGTTCCCACTATTGCTTACGTATTGCAGTAACCTGCATCATTGCTCGATGCCAGAGTGTCTTGCAGAGACAATTCAAATTGTGCTCTCGCAAGACCTCTGGATTTCCAGGGTACACAACTGAAGTAGTTCAAGCCTTTTATTGTTTTAATGTTGATGATTTTGGCATACAGCTCATGAAAACCCAAAATTCCTATCTCAAAAAATTTGCATATTTCATCCGACCAATAAAAGAAAAGTGTTTTTAATAAAAAAAAAAAAAAATCCACCTTCAAATAATTATGTTCAGTTATGCACTCAATACTTGGTTGGGAATCCTTTTGCAGAAATGACTGCTTCAATGCAGCGTGGCATGGAGGCAATCAGCCTGTGGCACTGCTGAGGTGTTATGGAGGCCCAGGATGCTTCGATAGCGGCCTTAAGCTCATCCAGAGTGTTGGGTCTTGCGTCTCTCAACTTTCTCTTCACAATATCCCACAGATTCTCTATGGGGTTCAGGTCAGGAGAGTTGGCAGGCCAATTGAGCACAGTAATACCATAGTCAGTAAACCATTTTCCAGTGGTTTTGGCACTGTGAGCAGGTGCCAGGTCGTGCTGAAAAATGAAATCTTCATCTCCATAAAGCTTTTCAGCAGATGGAAGCATGAAGTGCTCCAAAATCTCCTGATAGCTAGCTGCATTGACCCTGCCCTTGATAAAACACAGTGGACCAACACCAGCAGCTGACATGGCACCCCAGACCATCACTGACTGTGGGTACTTGACACTGGACTTCAGGCATTTTGGCATTTCCCTCTCCCCAGTCTTCCTTCAGACTCTGGCACCTTGATTTCCGAATGACATGCAAAATTTGCTTTCATCCGAAAAAGTACTTTGGACCACTGAGCAACAGTCCAGAACTGCTTCTCTGTAGCCCAGGTCAGGCGCTTCTGCCACTGTTTCTGGTTCAAAAGTGGCTTGACCTGGGGAATGCGGCACCTGCAGCAGTCAGGTCGGCAGTCTTACCCATGATTGCGGTTTTGAGTAATGAACCAGGCTGGGAGTTTTTAAAAGCCTCAGGAATCTTTTGCAGGTGTTTAGAGTTAATTAGTTGATTCGGATGATTAGGTTAATAGCTCGTTTAGAGAACCTTTTCATGATATGCTAATTTTTTGAGATAGGAATTTTGGGTTTTCATGAGCTGTATGCCAAAATCATCAATATTAAAACAATAAAAGGCTTGAACTACTTCAGTTAGTGTGTAATGAATCTAAAATATATGGAAGTCTAATGTTTATCAGTACATTACAGAAAATAATGATAATGACATGACAGAATAATAATTTTCTAAAAAGGATCTGTATATTACAAATAGTTTAATAACACAACTGAAAATATGCTAACATGTTTGAAAAAGAGCACTTCTGATGACCTGTTGTGATATTAACACATTATATGAGGAAATAAAATCATTCTGTATATATTAAAGGTGCAATGTGTAATATTTAAGAGGATCTCTAGACAGAAATGCAATATAGTATACATAACTATGTTTTCAGGGATGTATAAAGACCTTACTTAATGAACCATTATGTTTTCATTACCTTAGAATGATCAGTTTATATCTACATACACCGCGCGTCCCCTCACATGGAAGTCGCCGTATTGTTTCTACAGTAGCCCTAAACGGACAAACTGCTCTACAGATCGCGTTTCATCACTGTTGTTCTAGCGGAAAAACACTGACACAATGATAAACAAGTAACTGTAATATTCACAATAACATCGTTTTATTTAATAATTAAGTAAATATAATTACTTAATTTACGTTTTAAAAGAAACCTCATTACTCTTTGCTGTCTAAAACGACGACATCTCAATCCCGTGTGGGCCACCGTAGCTTCTGTAAAGGGCTATTATTTTTCTCTATTATTTTTATTTTTGAACATAAAAAATACCGAAGTCTGGACCTCGGTGACCTCGCTGGCTATGGGCATGGTTTGATAAACTTTCACTATAAAATTTACGTCAGATGAAATATTAATTTATTACTGCACTAAGAAAGTGTTTTTTTATTATTATTTATTTTATTTTTTATTTTTTTGTTTCAGTTGTTCTTATATTTATTTTCATAAATTTAGAAGACATTTTCAGAACAAGATTTTTGGAGAATCAGATTTGTTCGTTAAAATGTTCGTTTGCAGCGTGTTGAATTTTCAACACTATCTCATGTAGAAACTGCTGTGAGATCAGGCTGGGATTTGACACACAAATTAGTGCTATTGAATGAGACCAAACACTTTTAGGGTCTAATCTAGCAAGACTACAGCTCTCGATGATAACAATTACAAACTTTTTTTATTCTTTTTTAACAGACCCAAATTGGACAGGTACACTTTCACGTTGATTCACAAATGAATTGTTTCACTGAGACAACTGGTAGACACAAACAACTGATTTTATTGCAATGATTTGAATTTCAGTCACCCTGCCTCTTCGACGACAGCGACTAAGGACCCGTTTCAACATTTTGTTATTTTATTTTATTTTTGTATTGTACATAGTCCTTTTAACTTGAAATATTCTCTCTTAAAATAATCTATTTATCTTAAAAGTGGATAATCAACATTGTTTTTTTTTGTTCATTATATTTATAGGATTGTATCATTACAGTTGTTTGTGTTGTATTAATAAATTGATCAATTGTTATAATTAATATACTAAGTACAATCAATAAATTCCTAAATGTTTATCTTCATGTTTTGTTGTGTGATGTTTCAGTGTGGAGGCTGTTTTGGCAGAGCTTGATCGACAGAGTGATACTGAAACTTGCAGTGATGGAAGTTTTGATTCTGTTAGACAAGCAGCGTACAATGAGGCCGAAGATCCTGAATTTGAGTAAGTACACATTTCGAACTTATAAACGTTGTATTTGTGTATTTCATGAACAAATGCATGCAACAATACAAAATATGCATGCAACAATACAAAATATGCATGCAACAGACATCAAGAAATATTGTAACCCGTGCATGCGCTAATTCAGAATAGCATGGGTGGTTTTGCTGTTTTTTGTGTGTGTCGCATACATGTTTGTGCACGAGTATTCGAGAATTTTTTCACCTAAAAACATATGCATGCAATGATAAAATAAGCTTGGGAGCTTTTTGTGCTGTTTTGCACCCACATGTGCTAAAATAATTTTACATGCATATTTTTAGTTTTGCACGCGTTTGTTCATCACTTGCATTGATGCATGTGTGTACATGTGTCAAAAGCAAATGCTCCCAAGCTTATTTGAACTATGGCATGCATATGTGCAGCTTTTCTTTTTTTACAGCTTTTTTTGTAATCTATCCATAAAATGCATTCTACATGTTTCTGTTGCATTCATATTTGAATGCACACATTTATTTGTGTATCTTATGTGGATATGCAAATTATATTCTTGTATCTGTTATGTGCATATGTGAATACTTTTTTGTGCATGTAATATCAGCATGCATTTCTGAATTGCAGTGTGGATTTATAAATTTGTTTTGTTTTGCAGTCTGGACAGTGAGGAAGAGTGGCAGCCAGATTTGACATGCACCAGCAGCAAGGAGGTTGTTTCCCCACCTCATACCTCCAGGACCCCCACATCTTCTGTTGGTGATTCTGTGAGGCCACAAAGAACTTGAACTGCCAGCAAGCAAACCAGTATAGTAACTTGTTGACTTTTATAGTTACTATGTGCTGTATATAGTTATTTTATATCTTAGATTTGTATATTGTGTTTTTGCACAGTTTTTTGCACATTTTTCTTTAAAACATTTAATTTATTTTCTTGGAGTTTATTATCTTTGTATATAATAAAATACAACAACTGCTACTTTCTGGTACTTTTCATCATTTTGTTAATATATTACATGACATGGGTTAAGTTAGGTGATAAAGTGTTTATTCTCTTGTCAAATGTAACATGGTAAAATAGTATTTTACAGGTAATAAGCCTGTTTTTGCACTTTGAATAATTTGTGTTTATGGAGTAAAAGTGGAGACTTCAGAGAAGATATTGCCTTTCTTCAATTAAATCTAAATACATTTTGTTAAGACAGGGTTCCCGCGGGGTCTTAAAAAGCCTTAAAAGCATTGAATTTATTAATTTGGAAATAATACCTTAAAAAGACTTTAAAAAGTCTTGAATTTTGATGTCTGGGTCTTAAAAATTGTGCTGTATGTAACTTCTCCGTGTTGTAATTTTCCTCAAAAGTTTCATTTGTCAACCACGATTATTTTGATTAAATGACGTAGTATAAATAAAGAGTGGCTGAACCAATAATTGAGAACGCAATGCAGCCCCGGGTCACAGTACAAAATACTGCGAACACGTAACGTTAATGCCTTCAGTAAATGAAGATCATGCGCTACAGCATCACAACCATAGACTACAACACAACACAACACAGACCTCAAGCAACAAGCAAAGGAGAAGCACGAAAAATCAAGGAAAATCTCAGCATTCCACAGGACAGGTTGACTGACGCCGTTATATTTTTAACGTTTGTTTTTACGTTAGTTAGCTACCAATTTCATTCTGAGGTTATGGGGAAATGTAAATTTAATGAAGCGTGGCTGGATAAAAACTCTTTTCGTCATTGGTTAAAACCAGTGGACAACAACGTTTTTGAGGCTTTTTGCACCTGCGTGTTTCAACCAACTAATGTTAGCCAGCTAGCTGCTAATGTGCCTGAAGCGGCAGCAGGAGCTAATGTTAGCCAGCTTGTTGCTAGCGCTGCAGACCCTCCAGCTATGACCGCAACTAGAGTGGATCTGCGCACATTTTTTGGGTCCACACCAACAATGAAAGCCGAGGTGTTGTGGACTCTTAACACAATCGCTAAACACCAGTCCTACAATGGAAATGAGGGTATCTCAGAGCTTTTCAAGTGCATGTTCCCTGACTCCGACATCGCTAAAACTTTTACTTGCGGTCCCGACAAAACAGCTTACATAGCCATCGCCGTTCGTTCTGATGTTTGATGAGAGTCTCAACGAGACTACGAATCAAACTATCTTTTACCCATTCCACATTTGAAAAATAAATGAACACAAGTTCAAGGATTTTGTTTTTCTTTGCTGGTAGGAAGTGAAGTAGGTATTAATTTTTTTATATAAATGGTCTTAAAAAGGTCTTAAAAAGACTTGAATTTAACTTGAAGAAACCTGTAGGAACCCTGTAAGAAGGTGATAGAAAGATAATTCTTTTCTTCTCTATTCGCTGCCACCTAGATGATTCAAAAGAAACCTTCCGCAGGGACATACACCAAACAGACTCTCATATAAAACTTTTTTTTGTTTAATTAATCAATTTCTGACTTTTTATCCTTGTTTATCATAGAATTGTGAATAAATACATTAAAATATATGAAATATTCCCCCACTGGGTTATAATTTTGAGTGATTTCTGTAAAATTAGACCATTTGTATCCATTTACTCCTATGTGGGTAGGACGCAATATTAAATTTAGGTATGCCCAATTCTTTTAGCAATCAAAAATGTAGACTGTAAAAGTAGACTTGAAAACACCGGTGACTCCTTTCAGATAAATCTCAATAACGTTTTTAGAAGGAGATATCAAAAAAAAAGAAGAAAAAAATGTGTCCCTGTTTACTACCACCTAGTGGAATCAAAAGAAACTTTCTAAAGGGACATAGAAAAAAAAGGTCAATTTTTAAAAATAAAATATTAATTAAAAACAGTATCAAAAAATGACTTTTTATATGTGTTTATCATAAAATTGTGAATTTATACAATATAATATATGAAATATTCCACTACTGTGTTAAAATTCAGTTTTCTGTAAAATGAGACCATTTTTATCAATTTACTCCAATGCATGTGGGAAGGGCACTCTTTTAAATTCAGATATGCCAAATCCTCTAACAAATTCAAAATATGCTGCAGAGTTTAAGTGGTTAAGGCTCACTGCTACACATAATTGAGCACATTGTAAAAGGAGAGCCACCCCCAGCACTCTTAACTGGCCTGGGTCTGTATGGCCAAATCTCACTTAAAATAAGACAACTCCTTATGGTACATAATCAAACTAAATATATTGTAGAAACTAAAATGTTCTGTTTTTTTTTTTTTTGTTTTTTTTTTTTTGCAACGATTTGTATTGAAAAACAATACTATTGTGGCCGGGCGGAGAACAGCAACAACACAACAAGAGTTGAGTGAGCCCCGGAGGGTGCGTTTATTGACAGATGTGAAGGTAAGTAAACAATACGGTGGGTGAGGAGGTGAGTTCGTCTTCCTGGCGGTGCAAGGTGGCTTCTTCCTGGGTGCTTGTGTCTCCTAGTGACGGTGGCCGGTGCAGGGGGTCGGTGCAAGGGAGGTGCTTTAACCCCAAATGTGCAACCCGGAAGTGGGGGACCAAGCGGTCACGGCGACTCTGTAGGAGAAAGGATACAGCGTTCAGGTAAGTCTCACAGTGCATTGGAGATGTCTCTCACACCCTGGCTGAAGTAGGCTGCTTATAAAGGTGGTGGCGCCTTGACCGATTGGTCCATGGTGAGTGGATCCAGCTGGTCCTCGTGTGTTGCCAGGGCGACGCTGATTGCTCCTCGGGACGCCCGTCACACTCCCCCCCCCAAGCGACGTCCTGGTCCTGGAGGTGAAGAGAGAAAGGGGAGACAGGGGGTGGGTGGGTGGGGAGTGACCCCCGACAGACCTGTGTAAGCTGCCCAGGACCAAGAGAGCCCGTCGGCGTTGTTGTTGCTGGAACCGGCCCGGTGGCGCACATCGAAGTGGAAGTCCTGGAGCGACAGGAACCACCTTGTGACCCGGGCGTTTGTGTCCTTGGCCCGGGCCATCCATTGCAGCGGGGCATGGTCTGTGAAGAGAGTAAATTTGCGACCTAAAAGATAATACCTGAGCTCCAGGACTGCCCACTTGATGGCGAGTGCTTCTTTTTCCACGGCAGCGTAGTTCCTCTCGGCCCGGGTCAGCTTTCGGCTGATGTAAACCACCGGATGCTCCTCTCCCTCCTGGACTTGGGAGAGCACGGCCCCCAATCCCGTGTTTGAGGCATCCGTTTGGAGCAGGAAGGGGCAGTTGAAGTCTGGAGCGCGCAGGACTGGTTCCGTGGTCAAGGCCTGTTTGATCTGCTGGAAGGCACGCTCCGCTTCCGGGGTCCATCGTACCTGCTCGGGCTGCCCCTTCCTGGTCAGGTCTGTCAGAGGGGCGGCTATAGAGGAGAAGCTGGGGATGAAACAGCGGTAGTAGCCGGCCAACCCCAGGAAGGCTCGTACCTGGGTCTTGCTGCGTGGCTTTGGCGCTTCCAGGATCGCCCTAACTTTGTCCTCCTGGGGTTTTACGAGGCCTCTTCCAACTCTGTAACCCAGGTACCTGGCTTCTTCCAAGGCAAGGTGGCATTTGCGGGGGTTGGCCGTCAGTCCAACCCGACGGAGCTCGGACAGCACCCTCCGAAGCCGGTCCTCCCATGCCTCCGAGTGGATGACCACGTCGTCTAGGTAGGCCGCAGCGTAGCTCTGATGGGGGCGGAGTATCACGTCCATGAGGCGCTGAAACGTCGCTGGAGCGCCATGCAGGCCGAAGGGAAGGGTCCGGTACTGCCAGTGGCCTGATGGAGTGGAGAAGGCGGTTTTGGGCCTGGCGTCAGCGGAGAGGGGGACCTGCCAATAGCCCTTGGTCAGGTCTAGGGTGGTGATGTACCGGGCCCTTCCCAGGCGCTCCAGGAGCTCATCCACCCGGGGCATGGGGTAGCTGTCAAACTCCGAGACTTCGTTGAGGCGTCGATAGTCATTACAGAACCTGAGGGTGCCGTCCGGCTTTGGGACCAGGACTATCGGGCTGGACCAGGGGCTCCGAGAGGGCTCAATGATCCCCAGCTTGAGCATTTTCTGGACTTCCTCCTCTATAGCCTGCCGGCGGGCCTCGGGGACTCGATAGGGCCGTTGCCGGACGATGACGCCGGGAGGAGTGCGGATAATGGGAGAGGACATTAGTCTGGCCGGGGGTGTCGGAGAACATGTCCAGGAACTGACCGACCAGGTGCCGTCGGTCCGTCTTCTGGGTGGCCGACAGGTGGGGATTGATGTCTACAACCGGGTTCTGTGACGGCGAGGGCGACGGCTTGGTCCCTATCTCCAATCCATTTCTTGAGTAAGTTGATATGGTACAGCTGCAGGGGTCGTCTTCGCCCGGGCTGTCTCACACGATAGTTAACCGGGCCTACTCTTTCCTCCACGGTGAATGGGCCCTGCCACTGGGCGAGGAACTTGCAGGCCGCATTAGGGACCAAGACCATCACCCTGTCTCCAGGCTGGAACTCCCGCGGTTGGGCCGGCCGATTATAATGCAGGGTTTCCGCGGGGTCTTAAAAAGTCTTAAAAAGTCTAAAATTTAAAAATCAAAATTTTAGGCCTTAAAAAGTCTTAAATTCGCTGTTCTAGGTCTTAAATAATTTTACACAGGTCTTATTTTTTCCGATGTCCATGTAACGCTACCTCTAATGCTCATTTAAATTCTCTTTTTGTTGTTTCCATGGTGTTGTAGTTCTTTATTTCACAATTCCAAATATAATTTGCTGTATTTAAACTACAAATGAGACCAGTATGCAATAACCAATCAGCTTTCTGTTATTGGCGCGAGTCTCTCTCGGATTGTACCGCAGAAGTAAAATGGATTTACCTTTTTAGCTATGGGGAAGTGCAAGTTTAGCGATACTTAGCTTGAAAAAAACTGAATATAGGGCTTGGCTAAGGCCAGTTGCTAACAACTAGATTTTTTTCTCCCTCTGTGGAAGTTACTGCGTCTTCAGAATCGCAGTAGCAGAATACAGGTCAAACGACCTTTTTCTGTATATAATGTTATCAATAATAATAAGATATATAGGTCGAGCTAGCTGACCGCCAGCCTTCGAGATACTTTTAAAATGTTTTTTTTTTTTACTTGCCCGACCGAACAAACCGCCTGATTAAAACTGAAGTGACAAAAACAACTAACGTTAGCGAAGCATCGAAAGGCAAGAAAGATTCATATTTTAATACATTCAACGTGAACAGAAATTGATAATGGATAGTGTATTTCTGGTCTATTTGTGACATACTTTAAAACAAATGAATGTAACGGCACTCTAAAGAAACACACTGAGGTAAAAATTTAAAATGTATAGTTTATTTATAACATGATATAGTTCAGTAATATACCAAGTGAGCTTTTTGCTGAAAATTCTCACAATTACAAATGTTACATTAATTTTAGCTCAATAAAAAAGTAGTTAGTCAAGTAGTTACTTACATATTAGACAATATGCAACATTAGCAGAAGCATTCTCCTAGCAACGTTTTGCTATGATTCAGCGTTTTGCTCGAATCAGTTGAAATAACTCGCTCATGAAGTGACTTACTGCCACCTGCTGGTAGTTTAGTGTGTTTAAAAGTATGCCTCCACACCCAACATTTCTAATGTATATATTTATAAATCAATAAATGTATTTAAAACATTAATCTCACTTTTAATTTTGCAGTGTAAATTATGTAATCTCACTGCTAACAGCCATTTAGAATTTATTGATAAATTCATAAAATAAATTTCAAAGGTAATGCATACATTTCAAAAGTAAAAAAAAAAAGGCCTTTATAAAGGTAAATGAAATATGCAGATTTAAGATGTAAAAGCTAATAGAGCACTGATGAAAATATGCTTCAGAATTTTTTTTTTACATCAGATATTTCTAGTGGTACTTTTATGGGGATATTTTGTGTGGAATAGTATCTGCTGATATGAAAAGTTCACTTTATATCGTAGTAATAAATTTAATTTATGACAGCCATGAAATTGTGTTTACTTTTTACATTAAACACATTAAATATTACATGTATGCATGTAATATAATATCTATTTCATTACAGGTTTAGGTCTTAAATTTCATATAAGGTGGTATTAAAAAGGTCTTAAAAAGTCTTAAATTTCACTTGTTCATATCTGCAGAAACCCTGTAATGGCGTTGCTGGGCTTGTTGGGATTCACGAGGTGTTCCCGGACTAACGGCATGACCCTGTCGATCTTACTCCTCATGTCCTGCACGTGCTCCACGACGGTGCGGTAGACGGCCGGCTGCTGCTCCCAGGCCTCTCGGGCTACGTCGAGGAGACCACGAGGCTGGCGGCCGAACAGGAGCTCAAAGGGTGTGAACCCGGTGGAAGCTTGGGGGACCTCCCGTATGCCAAAGAGAACGTAGGGTAAGAGCAAGTCCCAATCCTTCTTGTCTTCGGCCGCCACCTTCCGGAGCATCTGTTTGAGGGTCTGATTAAATCTCTCGACGAGCCCGTCGGTCTGAGGATGGTAGACAGATGTTTTGATTTGTTTTACCTTCAGCAGCCGGCACAGGTCAGCCATTAGCCGGGACATAAACGGGATTCCCTGGTCGGTCAGAATCTCCGACGGAATACCCACCCAGCTGGAGAGCAGGAACAGCTCACGGGCGATGGCTTTGGCGGTGGCTTGGCGAAGGGGGACTGCCTCTGGATACCGGGTGGCGTAGTCAACGATGACAAGAATGTGTTCGTGCCCCCGGCCAGACCTCGGCAACGGCCCGACGATGTCCATCCCGATCCGCTCGAAAGGCACCCCGATGATGGGTAAAGGGATCAGAGGACTGGGGGGAGGCTTCCGAGGAGACGTGCGTTGGCATTCAGGGCAGGCTTGGCAAAAGCTCTTCACTTGGGCTTCCAGCCCCGGCCAGTGGAACCTGTCTCGGATTCGTTGGGTAGTGTTCTGGGCCCCCAGGTGGCCTGCCATGGGATGAGCGTGGGCGAGCTCCAGGACCATCTCCGTCTTTCCTTTTGGTACTACCAGTAGCCATTTAACCTCCCCCCGTCTCTCCGCGACGCACTACAACAGGCCATTCCGAACGATGAAATGTGGGAGGGGGTGAGGGGCCGGCAGAATTTCCTGGTCCTCCAGCACGCGGACCTGCCGCCAGCAGTGCTTGAGCCTGTCGTCCTCTTTTTGGGCCTTCCCAAAATCTCCTCCAGTAACCTGTTGAAACACATTGTGGAACAGGTTAGAACGTTGGCCGGCCGACTCACCCTCTCTCCCACTGTCCGTCGTTAGCAGGCTGGAGCGGTATCCGGACCCCCGCGACGGCGGTGGCTGCGGCTTGCGGCGGCAGCGGACAGGCTGTGTGGTAGAGGCCAAGGCGGCGTCGAGCCCCGGCCAGTCTCTGCCCAGCAGGAGGGGAACAGGTAGGTCTTTCAGCACCCCGACCTCCAAGGTCCACGACTGTCCATCCTTATGGAAAGTAAGAAGGTTAGTTTGTACCTGACGCGTGTCTCCGTGGACGCAGGTGATCGGCATTACCGCCTTGGAGGCGGGCTGGGGCCCGAGGGTGGCGGGCCGCACAAGGGAGACTGCGCTGCCGGAGTCCAACAGGGCCCGGAAGTGACGTCCTCTGACTCTGACAGTGGCTGTAGGCGCATCAGGGGGTGTTTTTTGGTGAACCACACAGCCTGCCATCCAAGCTTTGACGGGGGTTGACGGTTCCGTGGGCATGGGCTCGTCGCGGGGGCTGGTCGGCCTGTGTACCGGTCGTGGGGTGCCTTCCGGCGGGCGTCGCTCCTGGGGCACCCTCCGGGGAAATGGCTGCGCTCGCTCCCCGACGTCCCGGTGGTAGGTTGTGTCCGCCAGCTCCACGGCGTCGATCACTTCAGCAATGGTTTTGGGTCCGCGCATACCCGCGGCCTGCCTTATCGAGTGGGGTAAAGCTCTCAGCAGCCTATCTACCACCACCCGTTCGGCCACTTGAGCTGGGGAGGGTGAATCTTCTAGTAGCCAGTGCTCGGCTAACCGCATCAGATCAGCGGCCTGGGCGCGGACTGGCAACCGTGTTTTAAACTCCCACTCGTGGAAGCGCTGGGCGGCAGCGGTTGCAGAAAGGCCGAGACGGCCTAATATTTCTTTTTTTAACTCATTATAATTATTTTGGGAAGACGCTGGTAAGGAAAAATACGCCCGTTGCGCCTCACCGGAAAGCAGCGGTGCCAGTGTCGCCGCCTACGTACCTCTCGCCCACCCCTCGGTGCGGGCGAGTGATTCGAACATCTTAAGGTAGGCCTCAATGTCATCACTTGTGGTTAGCTTGGGTAGCAAACGGGCAGCGGTGACTCGAGGATCCGGTAGAGGGACGTTCTGGGCGGCCGGTAAGCGTAATTCGGCCAGATACCCTTGAATGTGGCTGTGTTGCTCCGTAAGTAGCTCAAAGCACTGTTGCTGGCGGACGCTAACCTCTGCGAGCTGTTTGACAAGTTCCTCCATCGTTGCGGGGAGGAGCGAGCCTAAAAGGAAAGGAAAAAAACAGCCGGAGGTGAGAGGGGCAACAAAATGGCGGTGTAAACAACGTCTTGCTTGTTGGTGTTCTCAGCCGGCTCTAGCAACGTCTTGCCCGCATTCTCCACCACCTTGTGGCCGGGCGGAGAACAGCAACAACACAACAAGAGTTGAGTGAGCCCCGGAGGGTGCGTTTATTGACAGATGTAAAGGTAAGTAAACAATACGGTGGGTGAGGAGGTGAGTTCGTCTTCCTGGCGGTGCAAGGTGGCTTCTTCCTGGGTGCTTGTGTCTCCTAGTGACGGTGGCCGGTGCAGGGGGTCGGTGCAAGGGAGGTGCTTTAACCCCAAACGTGCAACCCGGAAGTGGGGGACCAAGCGGTCACGGCGACTCTGTAGGAGAAAGGATACAGCGATCAGGTAAGTCTCACAGTGCATTGGAGATGTCTCTCACTCTCTGGCTGAAGTAGGCTGCTTATAAAGGTGGTGGTGCCGTGACCGATTGGTCCGTGGTGAGTGGATCCAGCTGGTCCTCGTGTGTTGCCAGGGCGACGCTGATTGCTCCTCGGGACGCCCGTCACACTATACAAATAAACTTTAATGGAATTGAATTGTAAGTAAATCAGTTTGCAGTAACTGAAATCTAACAGCTTAATAGATAACTTTTTTATATTATAATCACATTTTAGAACAGGCTGTTATACCGTCTGGCAATTTTAATAAAGATACTCTGTGAAAATTAAAATCACATTAACATTTGAAATAAATTATTTAAAACATTAAAATTAAAGTTTTTTTTTATTCAGTCAAAATCAACTGTACTAAACCCCAGTCAATGTAATCATTTACAGTCATTAAGCTTTAAAGCTTAAAAGTCTGATTTACTCTCTTTATGTTCTGGGGAGAAATTAAGATGTAATAAGATTAATTCATTGCTATAAGGATTCCATTTCAGTTCATAATAGTTCAATCTCTCTTTTTGGTTGAGAATATCACAAATGTCGTGATGTATTAATTAGATATAAAATTAGATACTTAGTATCAGTAGCTTTGGACTTTTGATAGATCTACAGTTGATCCCTTCAGTTTATCCTAGGTATAGATACAGCTGTACCATTTTATACTTTTGTAATCTTAAATTATATTGATTTTAGCGAACAAGACTTTTATTTTGTTCTGGGTACGTGACGTCACAAGGCTGCGGCGCGCTCCTGCATCTGGGATTCAAACAGAGAAAGGTGTGTGCTCTTAACAACTGAAAGTGTTTAAATCAGTACAACTTGTTTAGATAACTGCATATACAACTGTGAAATGAATTGTTAGCCACTGTAAGGCTAGTGACACGTAGTCCCTATATATTGAATCATTTTCCCTAAAGAATTCGGTTACTGTCAGTAATGTTGATAGAAACGGATCTTTTCGAAATTCCGAATCAACTGAAGCAATCGATTCACAAAATGATTCACTGATTTGAATCGCTGCACACTGACGGCATCTGCTGCTCAAAACACTGCAAATGCAACGAGAACAACAAACACGTGTAATGACAACGTCTACACCAGAGCCGGCCGAGCGCTGAAGAGGGGGCGTCTGAAATACCAAGAGGGGGTGATCATATTAATGCATATATATATATATATATATATATATATTAGGGCCGGGACTTTAACGCGTTAATTTAGATTAATTAATTACACAAAAATAACGCGTTAAATTTTTTTAACGCATTTTAATCGCACTAAGTTTTGCACCGCGGAACGTTTCTCACTGGGTGAGATTCGGCGGACCGATTATACTGGAGCACAAACTAGCGTTCAGACAAGCCAAAGAACTTATACCAAAGAAGCTGCGTCCGTCCTAAATAGTATTGAATGTCCCAAATCGTAGTATGTTTAAAAAGTATTCCAAAGATTCCCGGATGGTCTACTACTTAACGATCAATGCACACTCTTAACTGCTAATATTGCCCGCAACACACTGCGCCGTGAACGAGGATTCGATTAGAACTACAAACACGCATAAAAAGTGTTAAAAACTACAAACATGGAGGATATACGCGACCAACGGACAGGTAGAGAAAGGGGGTTGAGTGATAAATAATCAGTGTGTAACCTGATGATAACTATTTTTTAAAATGTTATCCGCGTTATATTCCATGTGCAGCAACATTTATAATGATAGGTTTGGTCATTAACGTTTAAATGCATAATTAAGCAAACACAAGAGCAGAGTTCTCGGAATGAAAGACTCGTTAAAGAACGTGCCTCTTGCTACCCTATGCTTGCTACACTTAATGGCAATATTGCACTGGTCTGTTGGACTTGGTTGAACAAAAATAAACAATATTTTGTTGCTTAAGCTTATGTATTCAGTCATTATTCAATGGTATACTAAAAATCCATGTAAAAATCTTAATTCTCACTGTTCTCAGGTCAAATATTTACATGCGATTAAAATGCGATTAATTTCGATTAATTAATTACAAAGCCTCTAATTAATTAGATTAAATTTTTTAATCGAGTCCCGGCCCTAATATATATATATATATATATATATATATATATATATATGAAGTTTTACGCAAGTCACGCAACAACACCATCAAAAGCAATTTATGCCTGCGACCTATGGTGCTGTGTATAAGAGACGTTTTGAACTTACTATTTGAACGCATTCGTTTACTAGATCCTTGGACTGAAAAGTTTACAGGGGTTCACGTGTTTAAGAAATTTCTGATCGAAAAACGCTGCTTCTTTTTCGTTATTATGTAGCCTACTGATACAAATTACTTGGGTGCGGGCGCAGGCAGGCGCATCAGATATCATCAATCATCAATAAGCAAGCTGGCGCAACGGTCTTGTCTGCATCATCACTGTCTTTATTGGGTGTTTTTAGCGAATATTTACATTTATTGACAGGATTTGTTGGACTGTCATAATTTTGGCTAATGCAGGACACTACTGAATGATGCGCATCAAGTGGGTATACGCAAAGCCACCCGATAAAGAAGTTTGTATTCGCTGCATATACCTTACACCACTGCTGCGACCTCAAGTAAAGCACCTTCTTTTCGATGAGTGAAACTTCCTCAGCAGTAATTCTTCCATTCTTGCCTGAACTTCCTATTTTTCAAACTTTCTGTTTGATTTCCATAATGCAAGAAATTTTACGTGGCATTAGGGTTGGGGAGGAGGACGCTTAATCAAACGACGAATCAAAATTCGACCTTGCCTTTATCAGACTATTATATTGCTATTTTAGCTTATTATTCACTCTAGGAAGAAAATACACTTCGCAAATGAGATTTCTAAATAGTACATTTTATCATTAAAATCCATTTTAACATGAATGGTGCTCTGAGGGGGCATGATAGTGCCAGTGAGGGGGCAACGCCCCCTCACGCCCCCACGTGGCGCCGGCCCTGGTCTACACACAATTGCACGTTTTCATAAATAAGCAAATAAATAGCAAATGGTTTTTTTTATAAAAGTTTAATCTAATAAATATAATCTACAAATCAGCAAATACTAAATAGCAATCTTAATACAAATGTAAACATTGAGTATAATTTGTGTTCTTTTATTAGGTCCATTAACACTCACTCTCTGACTGACTCCCTTACAAGTGTGCTGACTACTAAACTAGGGAGCTGATACAGTTGTGCTGTATTGTGTATAGCCTAAGTGCAACATGGAGCTTGAAGACATAAAGAAAAAAATTAAAACGGGGGAATTAACTTTGAGCAAGTTTGGAGGAAAGTCGGAGGTATGGAAATATTTTCAACAAGTCGTGGGCAGTGACAACATAAATGTCGATCCATTCTGAATAAACAAACAATGCAGTTTACATGCTTCATCCTTGTTGCAAAAAGTAGTCGGATTTAAAACGGGCTCATAATTACAGTTAATGTGTCGGACCGGGTCGGGCTCGGACACAAGGGTAGGATCGGGTTTAATTTTTTGGGCCCGATCTAAGCTCTACACTGAGGCTCAGTGGTAAACATTACATTCATAAATTACACTTGAAATTAATCTTTTCAATATAGCATTTTTAATATAAAAATATTACATTATTTAAATAACTGAAATAATACTTTACAAATGACAAGCCACGCTTTTATTACTAAATCATTTATTCAATTGATGTTTTTCAAACAAATGATTTATTCAGAAACGCACCCCGAGTTTTAGTTTACATTGATTCTTCTTTCTACCAAACACAGTAAAACTCCTGCTGAAGCAACTGAGATCCACAACTCACTATTATAAAGATGGCATTTACTAAAGAGGAGAGAGAAGACATGAAGATTGAAGAAACATTCAGAGTCATTCAAACATGAAGATACTGAGGAACAAACAGGTTGGTTTTCATCCTCAAAGTCACTCATTTGATCCCTATTAAAATGTCCAGCTCTACAGAAAAAAAGTTATTTAGTGTAACATTAAACAGTACCTACTTCTGATTAGAAAATGAATGTGATTGCCTCGGAAATCGTCTGGTTTTAAAATCGTGCCGTGTAACACTGCGTCCATCACTCATGACGTGTGTGTGGCCATATGGTCTTCCGACCGTCTGAATTCACACTGTGTACGGCCTTAATGTAAGTACTGTAGTGGCCTAATGGTTAGTGGTCAGATGGTCAAGAACTAAACAGAGTTAACTCTAGTCCACAAATGCCAACATCATTTTCAAGCTCTTTAAGGAAAAGTTTTGGTTTCTGAGAGATCCAATAGCACTAGAATACAAATGCAACTTTAATAAGCTCAATATCTGTGCTGTGATGGAAATTAAAGAGGACCTGTTATGCCACTTTTTCTTAACAAGTCTCAGTCTTTTGAATTGAATAAAGTCAGCATCACATTTGCAATCATGCTAATATTCAGGAAAACAGCACTCTTCTTCTTTAAGAGTTGCTTAAACATACAATATGTTGTAAATTAACAACAAGAACAGTGTTGACAGCACTGTTTTCAAAGAAAGAAAATGGCTTACTTGAAGATGCTTTTTCAAGATTAGATTGTGTCTTAAAGCCGATCGGAGAGACAAGTTGCAAGTAAACAAAAAATTCCATTGGACTATGATGTTACATGATTTTTTATGTGTATTTCCATAATTCTTGGCTTTCTGATTTCCTCCTGGGAGTCCTGACTAGCAGTGCAGGTTGTTAATTGAATAGTTACTCATATTTTGTATTTTAAATACATAATGATGTTACATGTACTTTCTTTCTTTTGTGGGTTTGATTAGAAATTATTTCTTACTTCAATGCTGCTTTTAAATTCTGTAGCGTGAAGATAAACATGGCAGATTATGTTTTTTTTTTTTTTTTTTAAAGGAGCTGGTGTTTTTTTAATAATTATATGGTAGTTGTGACAAAAGCACAACAATATATGTTACAAATAACGTTTTAATTATGGCTATAATTACTGGCTAAAATTGAAAGGAAATGCGTTTAATAGAGAAAGATCAGTGGCAGTATTTGTATCAATGAGACTGGTCTCCATTAACAATAGGCTACTTGGTGAAAAGATGCCAATAAGCCACATATTTTAAATGTACAGTCTTTGTTGTTTCACATTAATTTGGAGATTTAATATGAAATTGTTTATAGTCAAATGGTTAGTTTTTAATTGATTGACAGCACTAGTCTAAATGTTTTGATGTCTGTTGCTTTGTGCCATTAAACTGCTGTTAACTTACATTTTTCTTATTTCACCTCAGACCTGATGGCACTGAAAGAGGAGAGTCAAGAACTCAATGAAACAGAAGAGAAAGATCAAAATGAGAAACATGATTTCAAAACTGAAGAAAAATCTATTAGTTGCTCACAGAATAAAAAAACTTCCTCACCAGAAATAAATAAAAAAACACAAAGTACAAATCTTAATTCTAATGTGAGAATTCACACTGGAGAGAGACCTTACAGCTGCCAACAGTGTGCGAAGAGTTTCTCACGAAATGGAGATCTTAAGACTCACATGAAAATTCACTTTGAAAAGAAGCTGTTAATATGCCCTCAGTGTGGAAAGAGTTTCGCAAAGAAAAAAAACCTTAAGGCCCACATGAAAACTCACACCGGAGAGAAGCCTTTTGCCTGCCCTCAGTGTGAAAAGTGTTTTACGCAGAAAAAAAATCTTATTGTCCACATGAGAATTCACACTGGAGAGAAGCCTTACATTTGTAAACTCTGTGGAAAAAGTTTCACACGAAATGGAGTTCTTGAGACACATGATAATTCACACCGAAACGAAGCCGTTCATATGTCCTCAGTGTGGAAAGAGTTTTACACAGAAAAGTACGCTTACTCTCCACATGAGAACTCACACTGGAGAGAAGCCTTTCCTCAGTGTGGAAAGAGTTTCACGTATAAAGGAAACCTCCAGACTCACATGAGAATTCACACTGGAGAGAGTCCGTTTAAATGTGATCAATGTGGGAAGAGTTTCAGACACAGCGCAAACCTTAATAAGCACATAAAGGTTCACTCAAGAAAGAAGAGTTTTAAATCAGTGCAAAAAGAGTTTCACAAAGAGGGAACATCTTAAGACTCATGTAATAACTCACATGGGAGAAAAGCCTTTCATGTGTCATCACTGTGGAAAGAGTTGTTCAAAAGAAGGAAACCTCAGGGTTCACTTGGGCATTCACACTGGAGAGAAACCTTACACCTGTGAACAGTGTGGAAAGAGTTTCACGCATAAAGTAAACCTTAAGATTCACAAGAGAGTTCACACTGGAAAGAAAGCGTACAAGTGTGAGAAGAGTTTCACATGTCTAAGCACCATGAAACATCATTTGAAAACTCATTCTGGGAAGAAACTGCTGTTTTCTTCAATGCAAGAAGAGGTTTAGAAAAAGGAGCAATTTCTACAATAATCTACACATTCATTTTGAAATACATTCAATTGTAGTCAAAGTAATAAAACATTTTTTTTTTCATCACATTTACAGAACAATCATGCAAATGTAAGACTGTGTTCTTTGTTCAAGAGTGTACTGAGAAAAAAGTTGTGTGAAATCAAGTCTATGTACACATTGGAAGTGATTGTGGGCTACATCTTATCACCTTCATGCAACCTTCTTTTTTATGTTACACCATGAGGCTTTTTTTATTTTTTGTACTTCTGTAGCCAAACCTGACCTTTTACTTTACTGTAGTTTCAAACAGTGAGTGATTACGGTAGATTCCCTCAAATTGTGATTATGAAGAGTATGTCACTCAGTTCCATGTGTTAATTTTTCTGAATCAAAATATTAATCAAACTTACCTTGCTGGGAAAAGCAAAAGCAACTGGAAGATTTTAAATTGAATTGACAAACTAAACAAAATGACTTGTTCCTATTGATTTTAAGTGTATTTTAGCTTAATGTTTAGTTGATCTCAATTTAATGTTGTAATATCTGTTTATGTTTATAGACCTTATCAGGAGAGGCATGGAAATATTATACAAGTTTTTTTTTTTTTTTTTTTACTGCACAGTTCATTCTTTGTTGTGCTTCCAGTAGCCTGTATGAAACAGAAGATATATGTACTGTTTCATTTCTAACTCTAATTCATTTGCTACAATAAACAATATTCAGCAGTTGGCCTTCATTCTTTTTTTTTGTTTTTGTTTGTTAATTATACATTAAAGAAAGTATTAAAAAAATAAAGAAATAGTTGTATTCAGCAGTGACACATTTTCATACCCCTCCTCTATCCATGCACAAATAGATTCTCATCAACCCATTTTATGTATTTTCTGTTGGCTACCCAGCCAAGCTACATTTTACAACTCATCACTTTTAGCACATACTTCAAACACTTCATGGTATTCTTGCATTATTTTATGTATAATCATGTCTGTATTAATTAATTTGAAATCATTTTCTTTTTTTAAATCATCTTAAATGTTCTTAATTTAGTTTTTATTGTTGTGATTATTATTTAAAATTTTTATGATTTTTATGCTATTGTGATTTTAATTCCTTTTTATGTACAGCACTTTGAATTACCATTGTGTATGAAATGTGCTATATAAATAAACTTGCCTTGCCTTGTCTTGCCTTGCCTTGCCTATTCTCGCCTATTCTCAATCGCGCAGCATTTCTTTTGTTGCCAAATTACACAGTTCGGTCATTTTTAACCATACACTGTTCACACAGTGTGTAAAACTCTTCACTCTTTGCACTTTCAAAGTCACACACAGTACTTTAAGAACCTATTAGCTCTCGTCTTGATTTCATCATGTGGCCCACTTCTTTTTTTTGTTTAACTTATAGCCTTATCAGTTGAACCTTCATCAGGGAGCTCGGGGGGCAATAACTGTACAGACAGATCACATGCCATGTAGGGGTGGGCGATATACCGGTAGACACGATTAACCGGTAGAAATTTGTTAACCGATAGATATCGTCTTAATCGCGATTGAGATCACGTGACGTTGCACGTTACGCAACCACGCAATACACATTCACTTCGACAATGGAAGAAGACGGTGCAGCAGCGGTGAGTTCACTTACATGTGACGAAAAACCAGCAACGAGGAGATTGTAAAGAAAAAAGGTGCATCGTCTATGGTGTGGAATTGGTTTGGGTATAGACGTTTCATCGGGCGCAAGCGCCTGGACCTAAGTTAACTTCCGGTCTGTGTTTGTTTATCTGTTTGGTTCGTGTCGCGGGCTACAAACGCAGCTAATAATGAGTAATGAAGTTGGTCTCAGGTTATTGTGCTGTGGTATGTGTTTCCCAAACATTTATTTATTTGTGGCGACCTGCCACGATATAAAAACCGACTGATTTTCCAATAGACTTCGTTGAATAAACGTAATGCATGTTTAAAAATCAAACCAAGGCATATGTGTTTTTATATCACTGTATTTCTGAAGGAAGACTGTCTTTAGAAAATGTCATTTTCATTTCATCCTGCATAAGGCAGCGTTTTTTTAAGAGCTGCTTTGTCTATAGCCATTACCGGGGAAACCTCGTTTCTCGTGCTTAAAGCACCTCCTGCTGGCAGAGGATGAGTTTGCATTTTTAATAAATCAGTCTAATTTACGCAGCCAACATATTTCGCATGTTATTAAAAAAATAATCTACTCTAGAAGGACTTAGCTGTTGTTATTGATTCTATTTGGATGTCTACCATAAGTTAAGTTTGGGCCACAAAAGCGCGCATGCGCAGTAACGTTTGTTTATGTTGTTGCCGTTGAAACCGTCTATAGTAAAAGTGATATGAATGAGACGAAAGTGATTTGCAAGGTATGCGAGAGCAGTGTTTTAGCAAGCGGTGGAAACACTTTTACAGAGCTGGTATACTGTCAGGCACATTGTTAGTACCTGTTCAGGGCTCGCAAAATCGTATTTTTGTGTTTTCCAGTCGGGCTACCAAAATCTACCGTCCAGAGCATGTGAGCGCTCGTCCGCGTTAGCGGGCCACATTTACCATGCTGCTGGACAAGATTCCTCTGACTTGCACGCCAAGGCCACCTTCAGGTGTACCAAGCTGCACGAGGGTGGTTCTGACCAGGGCGCGCTGAAGGAACTCTATGCGGCTACCGACTTCGCCCTCTGGGCGACAAAGTTCACTGCACGGGCCCTTGGTCAGGTGATGTCCACGGCTGTTGTTCAGGAGCGACACCTGTGGCTGACTTTGGCTCAGATGGCAGACGTCAATAAAGCACACTTTCTTGACGCTCCCATCTCCCAGAGCGGCCTATTTACCAACACTGTCGAATACTTCGCCCAGCAGTTCTCGACAGCCCAGAAGCAGACGGAGGCCATCAAACACATCCTGCTTCACCATGAAGCTACCATCCAGCCGCCGGTGGCTCAACCTCTGCCTGCTCGTCGCTGAGGGCGCCCCCCCTGCGGGATCTAAAGCATCGGGCTCCTGGATAGGACTTCGGTTGGTGGCATATCAATTGCCTCGAGTTGTGGCCTGTGCTTTTAGCCCTTCATCACTTCCAACCGAAGTTTTGCCAGAAACACGTGCTGGTTTGCATCGGCAGTACTGCGACCAGTGCTTATCGCTTCCGTCACAAGTCAGGGACGCACTGACATACAGCTGGCCTCCGGGGCCCAAGTACGCCTTGAGATTTCTCTCTTAGGAGATGGAAACAATTCGGCACCCGCATCCCGCTCGGTGGAGCCTGTACGTCTGGCTTCTGGACGAGACATGTCAGACCTCTCTGGCCTTCCACAGGCTTACACACTGAGTTGGGGTCTATTCGTTGACTGGTGTTCCTCTCGAATAGAGAACCCGATTGCAGTAGTGCTTTCCTTCCTGCAAGAGAAGTTGGTGTGCAGGCTGTCCCCTTCGACTCTCAAAGTATACGTTGCTGCCATCGCAGCGTATCACGATGCAGTGGATGGAACATCCCTTGGTAAGTACCAACTGGTCGTGAGGTTCCTTTGAGGTGCGAGGAGGATGAATCCTCCCAGACCACGCCTCATACCCTTTTGGGATCTCTCCGTCGCCCTTCGGGGCCTACGGGACGCCCCACTCGAGCCACTCGCGTCAGTCGAGCTAAAGTTCCTGTCATTGAAGACAGTGCTCCTGACCGCGTTGGCCTCCATCAAGAGGGTAGGGGACCTACAAGCTTTCTCTTTCAATGAAGCGGGCCTAGAGTTCGGACCCGGAGATTCTCACGTCATCTTGAGACCACGGCCCGGTTATGTGCCCAAGGTTCCCACCACACCTTTCCGCAATCGGGTGGTGAACCTGCAAGCTCTGCTCCTGGAGGAGGCAGACCCAGCTTCTGCATTTCTGTGTCCAGTCCGTGCTTTGCGAATGTACGTAGACCGCACTCTGCACTTCAGATGCACCGAGCAGCTCTTTGTCTGCTTCGGAGGTCAGCAAAAAAGGGAATGCTGTCTCTAAACAGAGGTTGGCCCATTGAGTGGTAGAAGCCAGGGTGCACTGGGTAGAACCCTTTCTTACTTATATCAGGGAGAGCCTTGCCCCTTCCACACGTTGGTTCAAGGATCCGTGCGCTATTTCCCAGGATGTAGCCTGAGGCTTATTAGGCATCAAACTAAGATTGCTATAGAGACAAAAAGTGATGCCATCAAGCTAGCATTTTTAAATGTTCGCTCACTAAAAATAAATCACTTCTGATCAATGATTTTATAACCACAAACAACCTAGATTTTATGGTTTTAAATGAAACATGGTTAGAAGACAATTCTAGTGCAACAGTCTTAAATGAAGCAGCTCCTTCTAACTTTACTTTCATGAATGTCTGCAGAGCTGTCAAAAGGGGAGGTGGTGTAGCTGCCCTATTTAAAGATGTCTATGAATGCAAACAAGTGTCATTTGGTCAGTACTTGTCTTTTGAATATCTAGGGATTGTACTGAAAGGTGCTCCACGCAATCTGTTTATCATTATTTACAGGCCCCCAAAATACTCTCCAGCCTTTGTTGAAGAGTTCACAGAACTGCTATCAATGATTTTATCAGAGTTTGACTGTTTTGCTATTGCAGGGGATTTTAATGTTCACATAGAAAACGCAGAAAGCAAAACTACAAAAGAAATTATAACGGTTTTGAACACGTTTGACCTGATTCAGCATGTGCATGGGCCCACACACAATCGTGGACACACTCTTGATTTACTCATCAGTAAGGGTCTAAACATTTCATCCACTGTTATCAAGGATGTAGCACTATCTGATCACTTCTGTATTTTCTTTGATATATTGATCTCTGCTACCATTGAATCTAGATTTGTCTCTGTCAGAAAGAGATGCATTAACGATAACACTAGTGTGCTATTTATGAAGGCTATATTTTCAATGCCAAGCATTTCTGCAGACTCTGTTGATTTTCTCCTGGAGTCTTTTAACTCAAAAGTTAAGAATGTCATTGATGACTTTGCACCTGTGAAGGTCAGACAGATGACTGGCAAGAAATCGCCGTGGAGAAAATCAACAGCAGTACAGAGTATGAAAAGACAATGCAGGAAAGCTGAGCGGATGTGGCGGAAGACGAAACTCGAAATTCACTATAGCATCTATAAAGACAACCTTCATGCTTTTAATGCTGAACTAGGTAAAGCTAGACAAACATTCTTCTCGAACCTTATAAACAGCAACTTAAACAACACTCACACTCTTTTCGCTACAGTTGAGAGACTAACAAACCCCCCCTAGTCAGATCCCTAGTGAACTGCTCTCTGACAGCAAGTGCGATGAGTTTGCTTCCTTATTTTCTGAGAAGATCAATAATATCAGAAAGACAATTAGCACACCCTCAAGTTATGCAGAGGTCAGACAGAATCGACAGCAATTTCAAAAAGAAGTCATTATATCTACTTTTGAAGAAATCAATAGCAACATTTTGGAAGAAACAGTACAGCCCCTCAAATCATCAACCTGCCACCTTGACACACTTCTCACATCTTTTTTTTAAAGTGTGCTTAACTGTTTAGGAGCAGATCTTCTAGAAGTGGTGAACACCTCACTTATTTCTGGGACTTTTCCAAACTCCCTGAAAACTGCAGCTATTAAGCCCCTTCTGAAAAAGAAAAATCTTGATAACACCATACTGAGCAACTATAGACCAATATCAAATCTTCCTTTTATAAGCAAGATTATTGAAAAGGTTGTTTTTAATCAGCTGAACCACTACATAAACTCAAATGGATACCTGGACCATTTCCAATCTGGCTTTAGACAACATCATAGCACAGAGACAGCGCTCATAAAGATAATAAATGATATTCGCCTAAATTCAGATTCTGGCAAAATATCAGTGCTGGTATTACTAGATCTCAGTGCTGCGTTTGACACTGTAGATCATAACATTCTTCTAGATAGATTGGAAAACTGGGTCGGGCTTTCTGGGATGGTTCTCAGAAGGTTCAGATCATACTCAGAAGGGAGAGGCTATTATGTGAGTATAGGAGAATATAAGTCTAAGTGGACGTCCATGACATGCGGAGTCCCACAAGGCTCAATTCTATCGCCGCTGTTGTTCAGCCTGTATATGCTCCCACTAAGTCAAATAATGAGAAAGAACCAAATTGCATATCACAGCTATGCAGATGATACCCAGATTTACCTAGCCTTATCGCCAAATGACTACAGCCCCATTGACTCTCTCTGCCAATGCATTGATGAAATTAACAGTTGGATGTGCCAAATTTTTTTACAGTTAAACAAGGAGAAAACGGAAGTCATTGCTTTTTGGAAACAAAGATGAAGTTCATAAGGTAAATGCGTACCTTGACACTAGGGGTCAAAAAACAAAAAAATCAAGTCAAGAATCTGGGTGTGATTCTGGAGTCAGACCTCAGTTTCAGTAGCCATGTCAAAGCAGTAACTAAATCAGCATACTACCATCTCAAAAACATTGCAAGAATTAGATGTTTTGTTTCCCGTCAAGACTTGGAGAAACTTGTTTATGCCTTTATCACAAGCAGGGTGGACTATTGTAATGGTCTCCTCACTGGCCTTCCCAAGAAGACCATTAGACAGCTGCAGCTCATACAGAACGCTGCTGCCAGGATTCTGACTAGAACCAAAAAATCAGAGCATATTACACCAGTCCTCAGGTCCTTACACTGGCTACCAGTTATGTTTAGGATAGATTTTAAAGTACTTTTACTTGTTTATAAAGCACTCAATGGCCTAGGACCTACATACATTGCAAATATGCTCACTGTATACAAACCTAACAGACAACTCCGATCACTAGGATCGAGTCAGCTAGTAATATCAAGGGTTCACACAAAACAAGGGGAATCCGCTTTTAGCTATTATGCTGCCCGCAGTTGGAATCAACTTCCAGAAGAGATCAAATGTGCTAATACATTAGACACATTTAAATGCAGACTCAAAACTCACCTGTTTAGTTGTGCATTTATTGAATGAGCACTGTGCTACGTCCGAACAGACTGCATTATTTTTTGTATAATCATTTTACTGTGCTAATTAATTTTAAAATACATTTTTTAAATCATCTTAAATAATCTTAAATTATTGTTGTTAGTGTGATTATTATTTAAAATTTTTATGATTTGTTGCTGTTGTGATTTTAATTCCTTTTTATGTACAGCACTTTGAATTACCATTGTGTATGAAATGTGCTATATAAATAAACTTGCCTTGCCTTGCCTATAACAAATTCCTCCTGGAGTTTTAATGATATCAACATTATATTTGCTCAGTCTGATCTAAAGGCCTTAGAGATGTTAAATTGTGACGATCCTGAGTTTTCGTTATAGGGCGTGTCCGTGGCGGCCTGACAAAGTTTGTTGTTTCGCCATGGACATAGAAGTTGTTATAACTCAGCCATAAAATGTCCGATCTGCCTCAAACTTCACAGGTTTGGTAAGAGTCCTGGCCTGAAGACACATGGGGTCCGTTCTTCGTAGCTCGCTAACTAAGTTAGCTGGATTTGATTGTTGACGATTTGGCATGATCTTGGATCGCTCGGTTCTTCGAAGTTCATCCGGGACTTGCTGTCATAGCAACAGGTGCGCAAGCTTAAACCTGCTCTGGAGCAGGTTTATTTCATGTAAACAGGATTTAGGCTGCGCTCCTGGCGGGTTATGATTGGTTGAAATGGCGAGGTCACATCTGATTGGTTAAGGAGCACAACTGACGCGGACTGACTCACGTGGGAAAAGAAAAAATATATATATATTGAATAAACACTGTACTTTTTAAACTTGTTATTCATGGAAGAATCCTGGGGGGGGGGAAATCACAGGTCCCAAATAATATTTGGTATTAATATGGTTGATATTATCCAACATTGATCATTCTAATGATAAATCAGCATATTAGAATGATTTCTGAAGGATCATGTGACACTTAAGACTGGAGTAACAGCTGATGAAAATTCAGCTTTTCATCACAGGAATAAATTCTATTTTGAAGTATGTTAAAATATATATATATATAAAAAAACATTATTTTATATTGTAAAAAACAATTTGCAATATTACTGTTTTTTTCTGTATTTTTAATCAAATAAATGCAGTCTTGATTAGCATAAGAGACTTCTTTAAAGACTACTGACCCCAAACTTTTGAACGGTAGTGTATAAAAAAATAAAAATATAAATAAAATAACATATCAAGGAAAAAACATGTAACATGGGCAGCATTAATGCATTTAATTTGTTCACTACTTTTTGCCAGCCCTCTCTCCTTGCTTTTCCAGCCTTTGCAGTGTTCCCTTGCGTTTTAATGAAACTCTGAAACTCCTGAAAACCCTCAATCAAGAGTTGCTCTGCTGCAGAAAAATACTGAGCGCGCTCCTTTGTCATGTTCGCCGACCAATCAAAGAGTTGCCGATCAATGTTTCTACTATCGATACGTAGCCCCTTTTAAGCCACCCAGTGATCTCAGATTACCTCATCCAGCTATACTAATCATCAACAACAGGTGCGTTCGGAGAACCGAAATAGCGAGCTCATAGTTAGCGCGATGATTTGATCTTGGATGTGTCATTTGATCTTGGATGTAGTAAGCGAGGTACGAAGAACGGACCCCTAGAGGCCAATATTCAGATATTATAATAGCGCCACCTGTTGGCAGCAGGATATATCATATCTTTCACTAACTCAAACATAACAAGGTCAATCTGTACCAAACTTCAAATGTTTGATAATAGTGCTGGCCTGAACACATCTACATCTTATGCCAATAATCAGTTATAGGCATAGCGCCACCAGCTGGGAGCGGCAAGTTAAGCACATTTAAATGACTTATGACATATTTCTCCTACATTTACTGTATTAAAAGCATACTGCCCACCGTTTGCCATTTTCCTAAAGCCACTGGTCGGCGATGAGCCCGGGTGTGAGGGCCCGTTCATCGCTGCTTGCAGCTTTAATTTATTTATTGTTTTTTGTTAATAATTCATTGTTATTGCCTGTACTGTAAACTGGCGCAGATTAATGCACAGGCTTATATAGGCTGCAACCTAGGGGCCTCACGTGTTCAGGGGGCCTCGGATTGGCCAGACAATTTTTTTTTTCTCTGCCGTTCATGGCGAGACCACATCGTCAACTTCATCTTTGCTGCGACACAGAAAACACTAGTTTATTAAAAAATTATTAAATGTCTCCTTGTGGTCGTGCGCTTGAGTGCGGCTATATTACGTAAATGCTCATCTATCGGGTATATAGCCTAAGTAATGAATTTAATATAAAGGGGCGATTTGTCCACGAATGTCTTAAATGAACAACTATACTAGAAAAAAATTTAGTCGGAGGCAGCCCTTATTCCACTTATTTGCAGGCAATTCTGGGTTGAGTGAGCGACCCTGAGTGGAATGTGCAAGCGGAATATTCAGAAATGTGCTCTCCGCTTACATGCTCTGATCGGAACAAACACAAACCACCTCAGAGGAGATTTTGACAAGTGTGAGAGTGATGCAAAAAACATTTCTCCATCTTTGTCCCAAGACTACAAAGTGGACACGCAGAGACACAGGAAAAGGTAAAAACAAGTGGATTAATTCAGTGAACCGGACTATGTGCGGTCAGGCTGCGAAAAATTCAAAACAGCTGTTTTTATTGCCGTCATAGATTGTCCAGTTGTCACTCTTACAAAGGAATTCAGCAGACATTTGGGTTTTTGAATGAGATCCCATCCATTACCCTACAAGATCTATGTATAGGAGCAGCAAATCTGCAGAAAAAATATGCAGGTGATCTAGAGGAGGATTTTGTGGACGATATTGGACAATTCAGACAATTCCTCAAAGAAAATGAGGACACCTCAGGAAGGTCACTACTGCAATTTATAAGAGCAAGGAAACTACAATCAGTGTTTCAAAATGCTGACATAGCACTCCGGCTATTTATGACTTTACCTGTAACCAATGCCAGTGGAGAGCGCTCTTTTTCAAAACCGAAACTAATTAAAAACAGACTCAGATCCACCATGGGCCAAAACCGACCCAATCACCCGTCTCTGATGTCCATTGAAAATGACGTCTGGTGGTGAAGGCCAGAAGGCATTTTATGCCATAAAATCACGATTTGAACAATTAAAACTACCAGGTAGAACATGGATTAAATTATATCAAGCAATCATTAAACCAATTCTACTGTACGGGAGTGAAATTTGGGGACCAGTATTAAAGTTTGAAAATTGGGAAAAAAGTTTAATAGAAAAAACACAATTGGAATTTGCAAAATACTTACTAATGGTAAACAGAAGCACTTCTTACAATGCCTGCAGAGCTGAACTGGGCTTATACCCCTTACACATTGAAATGAGAAAAAGAGCTATTCAATTCTGGCATCACCTGACTCAATCTGACACCAGGGGTCCATTCTTCGTACATCGCTTACTACATCCAAGATCAAATGACACATCTAAGATCAAATCATCGCGCTAACTATGAGCTCACTATTTCGGTTCTCCGAACGCACCTGTTGTTTATAATCAGTATAGCTGGATGAAGTTATTTGAGATCACTGTGTGGCTTAAAAGGGGCTACGTATCGATAGTAGAAACATTGATCGGCAACTCTTTGATTGGTCGGCAAAAACGTCGAAGGAGCGCTCTCAGTATTTTTCTGCACCAGAGCAAGAACTCTATATTGAGGGATTTCAGGAGTTTCAGAGAGGGCTGGCAGAAAGTTGCTGACAAAGTAAACTCGTAAGATATATTAAATTAATTATATTTTATTATATCCTCTTACACATTAGAGCCATAACAGGATCCACTAGAACATGGGAACAAGTAAAAGTGAAATATAAGAATATTCTACAGAATGGTAATATTTATCATTACACGAGTTCCCACTTACATATAATTAGCTGGAGTATGTAAAGCATGTTTGGCGTGCTGTCCAGGGAAGGGCTCCGAGCTCGGGAATGGTCCGAACCTAGAGTACCCCCCCCCCATGTATATGTGTAGAAGGAACTCAGAGTGAGGAGATGGGGTGGTGGAGGGATGCTGATAATCCGTCAAATGGGTAGAGGTAAGTCAGCTGTATTTATGCATGATGTAGATTGACTTGAGTGAGTTCCAGCTGTATTAATTAGGCTAAGTATCTGACGTGCTCCTCCCGAACTTTGTTTAATAAAACATCATTTCACGAGTTCTCACTTACATATAATTAGCTGGAGTATGTAAAGCATGTTTGGCGTGCTGTCCAGGGAAGGGCTCTGAGCTCGGGAATGGCACGAACTTAGAGTACCCCCCAATAAGCAATGGAGTGTAGGACAGGCGCCGGACAAAGCAGCAGCAGCAGCAGCAGCAATCGACGAGAGTTCAATACTCAAGGCATCAGATGGGTAGACGGAACTGGTATACGGAACTGAGGGGCCAAGATTGCTTGACAGGAAGGCTGTTGTAGCGTTTGACAGGAGTTTAATAATCACGGCGTTGACGGAACAGAAAAAATTGCAAGTTCGGTTAGGCTCTCGCGGCATCCGATGGGAGACCAAGGCTCTTCATCGGACGGGTAGGTCTTGCCGACTATAGGGTGGAAAAGTAAGGATGACTGGCCGGGGGGCCCCTGCAGCGTCCAACAGGAGACCAATGCTCACGGCATCGAACGGGTGGGCCCCGCCGAACCTACGACAGAATGGTAAAGTTGTGTGGTCAGGAGGTTCCTGGGGTGTCTGACAGGAGACCAAGGCTCACGGTATCAGACTGGAATGCCTCGCGGATCGTAGGAAGGAAAAGGTCAGGGATGGAAAGGTGTGTTGTTGTTGTTGTTTTTTTGGTAGTTGAAGGAAAACATTTACGAGTGGAATAGCTCTCGCAGTGTCTGACGTGAGTTTAATACACGCGGCTTCAGACAGGTCAGTTTTGCCGGTAGTTGAGAGTCGAAAGAAAAACATATTTGCACCACCGGGGCGCTCTAGCATCATCTGACAGGGAGTTCAATACTCAATTTGATGGGGTAGATGCTTTGAGGATTACTTTACCTAAAATGTTTGACAAATCCAAAAAGCCGCTTCTGATAACGTCAGAAAATCTTGGTGCTGCTTGTAGGGCTGTCGCGGTTAAAAGAATTTCCCTTGCGGTAATTTTGAGTGGCTCGATAGCGCCATATTATATATGGACGTGTTATAAAGCTGTCAGTTAGTGCAGTTTTATTGTTACGCCACAAGATGGAGGCAAGGGACTGTTTTTAAATGAGTCTTTAAACCATTCATTCAACTACATACACGTTCAAAAACTCTCATTTATTCAAAGAGAGACTTATAATAATTTTAACTTTAACCACCAGTTTTAAATAATCAGCTGACCGGCGGAGCAACGATGCTAAGACAGAGATTTCGCTTTACTTGGACAAGACAAGCTAGTTTCACATATATATCTATTTATCCTGAAGGACAAACGCAGGTAATCGCACATGCTCAGTCGATCTCGCTCTCTTTCATTTGCTGTCAGTTTAGGCTTGTTAAGTGCAAATCTACTGAGCCTCTGTACAAATCAAGTACATATTATGTTACCATTACTAACTTATTACTAAATTAATATTCAGTACACATGCATTAAGAGTAAAGCGAGATGGGCAAAACCTTCCATAAAAAGAAACATGCAAATATCTCGGTTGCTGCGGTTGTTGCATTCCTCTGCGGTTATGCTTGTCAGTAGCGCGGTATTGCGATATTGCGGTTATCGCGACAGCCCTCGCTGCTTGCATCTGAAAGTTAGGTGTATGACAAAGGCTTCATGTGTTAACGTACCCTAAGTAAGTGCCATGGTTCTGGATGGATGGCATAGCTTTAAGCTGAGGTGATGTCGACTTTAGCCAGTGTGAAGACCCATGATTTAACAAATTGGTTGCACGATCAATGTCCTACTATTGTGAGAGAATTCGTCAAGAGGATTTTTAGGCGAAAATGCTTGGAAACAGAGAGTTATGCGAAGCTGACAGATAGACTAGAGGGCATTCCTTACCTAAGAATTATGCTAGTAGCCACTCCGATTGGCTAATGTGAAACCCTCATTTAATTCATGCTACCTACGGGGGAAAAAGCTGGAAGGTTATTTTGTGAAATGACTGAATGTAATGATAAATTCGGAAGAATGGCAGATTTGATGTCCGCATCCAAGGATTTGCAATTTCAACATGTCTGTTGTAAAGAAATGGCCAAATATTAAAGATTAAGTGGTCATTTCAATTGATTGTGATTTATTCAAATGAAAATGAAATCGCACTGTGACAAATTGATTATCTACAATAATGCGTTACTTACACACTATTGTTCTGTTTAAATACTGTGCAGTTGCTTTGACACAATCTGTATTGTTACAAGTGCTATATAAATAAAGGTGACTTGACTTGACTGACATGTAAAAACAATCGTCAGCTCATTGATGCTCTACAGTCTGCTACAGGAGTTGGAGGCCACTGAAAAGAAAAAAGGGGTTATTAGTAGTGGGAGGAAAAAGGCTGAGATATGTGGGCCTGTGTTGCAAGCAGAGGCAGCCTCTCGCTGGCTTTATCTGCTATAGCTGTGGGCCACGGGATGGGAGTCCTGAAGAACTCGTGTAGCCTGCACTGCTAGCAGAGGTAGAATCACAGTAGTGTTTGCTACAGGAGCTGGAGGCCACTTCGTTCCATGGACTTGCATTCATATGTGAATGGATAAGACTGGAAGCACGATCTTGCATGAGAAATTGCTGCATTCTTAAGTTCAAGCTTTGTGAATTTAGAATAAAAGCACATTTAAAACCGCGGTGCTGTGGGAAGGTGGGGCGGGTAGATTGTATGTTGCAGTATGGTAGTGTTACCAATTGGACAAATTGTTGCCAGATTTAGCAAATTCTCAGATTACCTTAGCGACGTGTTTTTCAAAGCACATAGCAACATATTTAGTGAAATATCCTATAAATATAAAAATTTATTGCAACTTCAGGCATGCTTTAAAAATAAGATGCTAAAAAGACATACATTTTCCTCTTAACCATGCAAAGTAATAAGTGTTGAAAAGCTAGCCTAGTGGCACATCCGCTAGAGACTTGGAGAGAGGTGCTTGCAATATGCACATCACAAGTGCTTAGTTGCACTTGCTCTGTTTATTTATTTATTTGTTTGGTTGGTGGTTTGTGCCTATATATTAGTCATTTAGGCAAACACTTATTTCTCGAAAATCTATCTTCAGATTATCTGAGTGAAATGTGTAATTTAAAATGCAAAAAAAAAAAAAATAATATTAATTCAGAAACTGGGTAATTTGTTGTGTTTTCTTCAATCCTAGTTACAAAAATTATTAACATTTTGTCACAACATCGTTTAAAAGCCTTTAGCAAAAAATGACCTACCTTTTTGCGACTGTTTCTAAAATTGATTTGCAACATGACCTGTGCCTCGAGCGGAGATGTCTTCAGGCTATAGTATCATTTACGAGAGCTGCATTCGATGCTGTGGCCGGGAGAGCCACGTTAAATGGTTAAGCTGAAGCGGGCAGCGAGTGGCTTTGGTGCGATGAGATCTGGGGCGCTCCCCAGGCTCGTTGAAGGCCTGCCGGTGCGACCCAGTGCACAAGCCGGGTCTAATGCGAGGCAGTGGTGGTATCGAACGAGGGGAGTACGGGGCTTTGTGAGTTTTGCTGTAAATATTGGCTGCCCTGCTGGAGTGGATTTAGGAGTGAGGTCGGCTAATTGAAGGGAAACGAATAACTAAGATCGTACGGATTCACTTTGTTTATCCTCCGTGAGGACGGTGCGTCGGAATTGATCAGCGTTTGCCTCAGGCTTAAAAACTATCCACTTTCCGATCAGAAGAATTGTTGGCCCGGCCGGATGACAAGAGGATGCCAGGGAAGAAGTTTGGAAGTGACGCCGGTGTGGACGAGATTACGTTTTAAGGGCTTTGGTGGGAGCGTGTGTGGCTGGTCAAGCAGAGACCGCGATGAAGACTGTCAATCCTGGGAAAGATCTGTGATGTCATGGCAAAAGGTGCAAACCGAATGCTGATAATCCGTCAAATGGGTAGAAGTAAGTCAGCTGTATTTATGCATGATGTAGATTGACTTGAGTGAGTTCCAGCTGTGTTAATTAGGCTAAGTATCTGACGTGCTCCTCCCAAACTTTGTTTAATAAAACATCATTATGATAAAAGTAAAACATATATTTACAACTTCTAATTTTCATTTTTCATTTTAAAAATATGTCTCTGGCATTGTTCAGAGGGCCGTCCAAATGTGGCCCGCGGGCCTTAGTTTGGGGACCCTTGCAATAAACCATTACTGTTCATTTGATTGGAGAGAATACAGCTCCGCTCCTCTTTTGTCAATGACTGTCTCACACCCTCCACCAAACACAACACACTACACCACACCCAGCATTTAGGACGCTAAAGGGGCCTCCTGCACCCACCAACCAGCCAAAGAATTTGGCGGCCCTAGAATTTATTTCTGGTCCCTAGTGCTTCCTCGTAAGTGGGAAGAAAACTTTTACTAGAGTGAGTGTTTAAGAGAGACATCTGAGGCTTAAATCTGCACAAGAGTCATTCAGAAACTTCAACTGAAGATCAAAGATTTCAAACATTCTTTTTTATGCTAATGACTCTGTCATTGTGACATCATACTGTGTATTTCAATCTGGCAGTGTGTTCTTCATGAGCAGTAGTAATTTGTCTCGGACACCACAAATTGAACTCATTACTAGGCCCCTTGCATTGCTATAGTGCACTGAATGCTGGATGTGGTGTAGTGTGTTGAGGTTGACAGGGGGTGTGACAGTGATTAATAAAATTGCTCCAATACTTGAACACACTGATGTCACGATACTGTGCTGGGAGGAACAACAGAAACTTAGATCAAAGGAACAGAGTTTATTATAGTTCAAAGACACAGGGTAACCCACACAATGAAATAGGGAAGACAGACGTATTGGACGATAGAGACCCAACAGAGACAGAATGCACAGACTTTGATTTTAATATATGGGGTAACTGGGGAACACGGGTGCACAGAATGACTAACTGGACTAAAGGAAAGGAACGTAACCAAAAAAGGGCACACAGAAACAAAAACAGGTCCATATTCCTGGCATATCATCCCCCTTCTGGAAGGCGCATCCTTGCACTGATGGAACAACAGAAGGAGGAGAATGGACATCCGGAAGGAAAATGATTAACAGAGTCCAAGGTGGAGATGACGGAGGGAGGAGCCTTCCTCTGTATGTCCTCGTGTCTCCTTCCCTTTCTCAGGGAACAAGGGTTGTAGTTGTAACCCGAAACGGTGATGTTAAAAATGCTAACAATGTCCTTTATTGTGCTTCAACCAAAAAACTGCACTTCCTGTGAGATCTCTTTTCAATTCATGATATACCAATGTGAAGTTCTTACACTGTAGACAGAGCGAACACATTGTCCATTATCAATATTATTCCTTGCGCTTTTATGCATAACCGAGTCAACTAGCTATATTGTGTTGGACTGAGCTTAAAGTGTACAATGGACAAAACATAATGAGAAACATAATTAGAAAGTTCCATTCTATACATTTAGTTTGAAACTCACTCTTCACTAAGGGGATCTGTTAGGCTTCTCTCTATTATGAATTTTCATGTGCCTGTCAAGGCTTCCTTTTTGACTGAAACAGTGTCCACACTGTTTGCATGTGTGAGGCCTCTCTCCAGTATGAACTCTCATGTGCTTGTTAAGGGCTCCTTTTTCATTGAAACTCTTTCCACACTGTTTGCATGTGTAAGGCTTCTCTCCAGTGTGGACTCTCATGTGAATGTTAAGGCTTCCTTTTAGTTTAAAACTCTTTCCACACCACTGGCAGGTAAAAGGGCTCTCCATGGTGTGAATTTTCTGGTGGACTTCAAGGTTTCCACTTTGATTGAAACTCTTTCCACACTGTTTGCAGGTGTAAGGCTTCTCTCCAGTGTGAATTATCATGTGTGTGTTAAGGTGTCCTTTTTGAGTGAAACTCTTTCCACATTGTTGGCAGGTAAAAGGGTTCTCCTTAGTGTGAATTTTCTGGTGGACTTTAAGATTTCCACTTCGAGCGAAACTCTTTCCACAATGTTGGCAGGTGTAAGGCTTCTCTCCAGTGTGAAGTCTTATGTGTCTGTTAAGGCATCCTTTTCGAGTGAAATTCTTTCCACACTGTTGGCAGGTAAAAGGGTTCTCTGTAGTGTAAATTTTCTGGTGGACTTCAAGGTTTGTAGTTTGAGCTCTTTTTTGTGTAGAAGTCTTTTCAGACTCTAATGAACAAAAAGATTTTTCTCCAGACACAAAAGCATGAAGATTCTCAAACTGATTTTTCTCTTCAGTTTCATTCAGTACTTCTCTCTCCTCTTTCAGCGCTGTTAGGTCTAAGGTGGGAAAAAAGGAATAAAAGTTAACCTTAGTTTAATGGCACAAAACAATTAACATCAAAACATGTAGATATGTAATGCATGTATGCTAGATCCTATACCAGGGTGTCCTAACCTGATCCTGCTCAGCCAGTACCCTACAGAGATTAGGCTGGCCATTATACAATAAAAAACCTAGAAAATCTAATGACAGAGTTTAGGATCTATATATATATATATATAATCTATATACAAACTGATCTCAATTTTTCTGTACCATTTTTGTCACCTAGGGAATAAAATCCAACAAATTTAAAAAGAAAAAAAAGGGGATAAACCTCCGATCTCAACTGTCAGATGAAAAATTCATCACACAATTCTTTCTGAGGTTTTATAAATGGGGCAATTATGTTAGCCGATCAAAAAACGGGCTGTTACACTGACCTGCTAGGTCAATTAGGCCTGCAGCGACGCGTCGATGACGTCGACGACTCGGTTCTAAAAAAAACGTTGACGTAAAAACTAGTAGTCGATACATCACGCCCACTCACCAGACGCATGTTGGCGACCAAAACAGAAACTCCGTCCACTTCTCAGGTTCAGCAGCCTGCACTCCCAAGCAATACATGTCATCAGAAACAGGGCTCGACTAGCGTAACTAGCGTAGCACCGAAACTTTGGTGAGAATGATTCTGAGTGTATTCATTACAGTGTAAACGGTGACTGAAAACGGACAGTATCAAGGATCAAGCTCGTGCAGCCTATCTGACTCACGGAAATTTTAAAACTAATAGGCGTAACAGCATACACAAAGAAACAAACATACTGCAGTAGAAAAAAAGATAAATATTGTATAACATATTATATAGGTAAGCAACATTACGATTGCAAACGTGACATTGATTTTATACAACAATAGTTCAATAAACTAGTATTTAATATTAACTAATATTAACTGACTTACATTTTTAGACAAATCACTGACTGTTTTTGTTAATGAAATAAGCAGCAGAACAGTCGCAAATCCGACAAACACACAGCGGTGTTTCAATACTGAATGATTTAGCATTTAATGAATGAGGTGAGTCAGTGAACGAACTGGTTGAATCCGTGATTCATTTATTAAGACAGTGACTTACTGCCACCTATTGGTGGTTCGTTTCATATTTAAAAGTAATGCATTTTTTCAACATTTTATATGTTAAAAAAAGTACAACATTAATCTTATAACATTATTTATGTATTTGCAGTTTTACTGTGTAAATGCATTTTTTGAAACCTCTTATCTTCATTAAACAGTCTAAGTAAATACATTTGCATTTTCGATGCAGGCTGGGTTTTTCCTGTGCAGTGGAAAGATGGAGTTTGTTGATACGGATTTAATCTGAATGGTAACCATACAGAGTCTAGTTATTCTAATTGAATGTATTGATACAATTTCAGAATTTAATATAAATGATGACACATTTAGTAAGGTTAGATAAATAAAGTTAAAAAGTGTCCTAGAATCAATTTAAGGCAAATATCAAAAATATTCTGATTTTAAGAAAGACCTTATAGAGCAGTGATGAGACTGTTGCTTCAGAAAAGATTAATTTACGGCAAAAAAAGGCTCTTTTTTGCCTTGGACAAGTAATTTTTTTACTCGGACAAGTGAATGTCTGATTTACTTGTCCGAAGGAAAAGCACATGTCAAAGCTTAATGTCAAGCCCTGTCTTGAGAAAACAACTCGCCGTCCTACCTCAAAGGTGTGGGAATATTTTAAACACAGCCAGAAACGTAACGGTATAGTTATATGCAGTCTCTGCAAGATGGAGCAAGCATACCACACCAGCACAACTTCCATTTGGGAGCATCTTTTAGGAGGAAACTGCTAACTATGTAAAAAAAAAAAAAAGAAAGAAAGATAAATCATCTAATTAGTCATTAGAATAGTCGACTATTCGATAAAATCATCGCCAGAATAATCGTTTTAAAAATAATCGTTTACCCCCAGCACTAAGGTCAATGTCAAAGTTTATTTATCTAATTTAAATTACTGTTAAAAACAAAAAGTGTTTATTAAAGTGCTGTACAAGCATACTAAATTTAAAACAATAAACACATACAGTGGTGTGGAAAAGTGTTGGCCCCCTTACTGATTTTTTTTATCTTCTTTTTTTGCATGCATCACACTTTAATGTTTCAGATCATCAAACAAATGTAAATATTAATCAAAGATAACCAAAGTAAACACAACATAGTTTTTTAATGAAGCTTTTTTTATTATGTAGGGAAATCAAAACCCACATGGCCCTCTGTGAAAAAGTGTTTGCCCCCTAAGCTTAACTGTTTGGGCCACCCTTAGCAGCAACAACTGCAATCAAGCGTTTGTGATAACTTGCAATGAGGTCACGAACAGATGGCCGGACATTGTCCTTCAGGATTTACTGGTAGACAGCAGAATTCATGGTTCCATTTATCACAGCAAGTCGTCCAGGGGTGCGTTTCCCAAAAGTTCGGTCGTTTCCAATATAGTTCAATGGAACTAACGATCATAGTTAGCTAACGATGCTTTTGGGAAACGTACCCCAGGTCTAGAAGCAGCAAAACAGCCCCAGCCATCACACTACCACTGTTCTTTTTCTGAAATGCTGTGTTACTTTAACGCCAGATGTAATAGGACACACACCTTCCAAAAAGTTAAACTTTTGTCTCGTCGGTCCCTCATTAGAGTATTTTCCCAAAAGTCTTGGGAATCATCAAGACGTGTTCTGGCAAAACTGAGACAAGCCTTTATGTTCTTTTTGCTCAGCAGTGGTTTTTGTCTTGGAGCTCTGCCATGCAGGCCATTTTTGCCCAGTCTCTTTCAAGCAGTTGTGCAGTTGATTTTGTTGTGGGGTCTTTTGTGATCTCTTGGATGAGTCATCGCTGCACTCTTGGGGTAATTCTGGTCGGCCGGCCACTCCTGGGAAGGTTCACCACTGTTCCATGTTTTCGCCATTTGTGGATAATGTCTCGCTGGAGTCCCAAAGCTTTAGAAATGGCTTTATAATCTTTTCCAGACTGACTGGTCTAAATTACTTTCATTTTCATTTGTTCCTGAATTTCTTTGGATCTCAAAATGTGTAGCTTTTGAGGACCTTTTGGTCTACTTAAGTCAGGCAGGTCGTATTTATGATTTGTTGATTGCGAACAGGTGTGATTCAGGCCTGGGTGTGGCCAGAGAAACTGAACTCAGGTGTGATAAAACACAGTTATGTTTTAACACTTTTCCACACACAGGGACATGTGGAATTGGATTTTGTTTTCCCTTCATTAAAAGAACAACACTTTTTCACACCACTGTAAAACAGACAAGAGTCCAACACAATCATAAAATCTAAACACTCATACTGTGTTAAAAGCCAAAGTGTAAAGATGAGTTTTAAGACTAGGTCCCCCGGTTTTTAACCTTATGGCAGGAACAACCAAAAGTAAATGCTCAGTGGATCTAAGTGCTCTTGTTGGAGTGTATAGCTGTATTAAGTCAAAATATTCTAGTCCATTTAGTGATTTAAACACTAAAACCAAAATCAATTAAAATCGATTCTAAAATGAACAGGAAGCCAGTGGAGAGGTGCCAGAATTGGTGTAATATGTTCTCATTTGTGTTCCTGTCAACATACGAGCAGCAGCATTCTGTACCAACTACAAATGTATGAGAGAAGCCTGGTTAATACCTAAAAATATGTATAACTCTTTCATACTCACTAAAAGATAGAAAAGACTTCACTTTGGATAATTGCCTCAACTGGAAACAACTAGCTTTAATTACTGAATTACCCTTTTTATCCAGTTTTCACTCCATAATAACACCCACATTTTTTGCATTGGGCTTCACATATAATCTTAAAACACCAAGATCCAACTGAGAAGAGTCATGAGCACCCCTAGATCCAAATACCACAACTTTTCTTTTCTTCATTAAGCTTTAAAACATTTTTAGAGCCAACCAGGTTTAATGTCTTCAAGACAGTACAAAAATGGTGCTATGGACTTTTTATCTTTCTATTTCAAGTGCAGATAAAGCTGAGAATCATCTGCATAAAAATGAAACGAGATGCCAGACTTCCTACAGATGGACCCTAGGGGAAGCAAATATATAGAGAACAAAATAGGCCCAAGAATGGAACCTTGAAAACACTTTTTTTTTCTTTCTCTCTCTCTGTTTTGGCCTTCCGTCCACACTGATATGGCATTTTTATCAAGGAAAACTATTGTTTACTCCAATTTTCCTGTTTTTATACTAAAAGTGGCATTTTGCTAGTGAAAAGTACTTGCTTTATTTTACTTAAAGTCTGGATAGAATTAAATGAAAGCCAAAGCTCAGCATTTTGTTTGTGTACCCCCTCCATCAGTTTGAGAACCACTGGTTAATACTGTTCTCATGGTGAAATACAGCACCTTCTATGTGCCCTGCTGCTCCACTCTGATGCTCCTGAACAGCGGTCATCTATTTATTCACTTAATAATATTAATATTATTAAAATTATTTTCCTCTCTTTTAATTTTTTTTAGTTTGTTTTCTTGTCAGACTTGCTTTATATTTACAGCTCTGTTTCTCCTATTTTATGCTGTTTTTCTGTATGTCCGACATTGTCTAAAACAACTATATATATATATATATATATATATATATATATATATTATTTTTATTTTTTTTCGGCAAATGAAATGATCTTACTAGAGGAAATTGCATGAAAAAGTATTATCCGTTCCATTTGTATAGTCTCAGTGAGTTTTAATAAGGTTTCAGGTACGCGTAGAAAGGCAAATGTGACACTTTCTTACATTTAAGTGTGGATGAGAAACTTTTGGAAAATGCTCGAAAACGCTTAGGGGCTAGTGTGGATGGAGAAATTTTTAAAAACAAAAACACCTTTCCATTGATATCCGGATTAATTTAGATGTAGCTTTACTGTCCACTGGCTGTTTTATTTGCTTATCAAATACTTTAAATGAACAAATGTAGTCAGCATGCAGTAGCCAAATGTGATTACTTACATTTCAAGGTTTGTGCAAATAACTTTCTTAGATACTTTTGCATAATTAGCTAAAGTGCTATCAATGGTTTTAATATTATAGCAGATATTGGGTTTAATATTACTGAAAAATGTTTAAGGCTTATTTCCATATTATTGTTACAACATAAATGCATGATCTCATAATAACAAATGTTCAGTGTGAACGCAGGATATTGAAGGCAGGGTTAGTATTTGTCATGTGATCTCAACACTTCTGTCAAATGTCTTAACATTTCTACACTCCTGTGACATTGTTTATAAATAACATTCCTTTCTGAAGTGAATTCAGCTTTCAGAATAAAAACCAACCTGTATGTTCCTCAGTATCTTCATGTTTGACTCTGAATGCTTCTTCAGTCTTCAAGTCTTCAATCTCCTCTTTAATAAACACCATCTTTGTTTGTTCTTTAGTTTCTTCATGTTTGATGAATGTTTCTTCAATCTTCATGTCTTCACTCTCCTCTTTAATAAACACCATCTTTATAATAGTGTGTCACATGGATCTCTTGATGTTTCTCCAGGAGTTTTTCTGTGTGTTTGAACACTTTGTCCTGTTTAAGATGAGAATAATTAAAGATAAAATATATGCAAACTAAACACACTCTGTGTGTTTTAATTAGTTCAGTTGTCAGAGTGAGAGCTACAGTAAGATATTTGATAATAACTATACAAAAGTTAAACATATCGTTCATATTTAGGTAGGCTAGTTTTAACTTGTATTTGGTATTTAATTATTTGTACATCATATATAATATATTACACTTTAATGAAATCATTGTCGGTTGTGATTTCACTCGTTTGTGTTTGTTGTTGTCGTTTGTGGTCCGCGTACCGCTGAATCGAATCACTGAATCATTTCACAAATGATTTGATTCAAATGATTCGGATTCTCAGTTTCTCTCATCACTTCTTATCATCACACGATTGATTCATGATATAGAGAGAGAACTGAGACGCACATTCTCTGTTACTAAAGGCTAACGCTTTAACTAACACTAAATAAAGCATTACAATGTTTATATTTAAAAATTATGTATTTATTTTACGTAACTTGTAAAAAAAACCGCTTTAATTCATTGATTTAAAAACTTTAAAACCACGAACCTTTCTTCAGGTGAATCACAACAGATGAGGAGCGCGGCGAATCTTAATGACGTCACACCACCAGAGCAAAATAAAAGTCCGATTCTGATCTCTCACTGAAGTCTGACTCGATGTCTTCTTAGGAATTAATAAGTGTACAGCTCAGACTGCCTCACCTGCATCGATTGCATCTAAAATATTACTTAGGACCCTCAGCAAAGCAAATTCAATGCTTTGAAAACACTGTAATTTGCCCAACACAACTTTTTCTAGTACATTGAAGATTAAAAGAAACACAGAAATAAGCAAATAGTTATTCAAAATAGACACGTCTAAGTAATAATAACTGTGAAATATAATTATTCGTTAAATATAAAATATAGTTTTGGGTCTACATTTAATCATAGCCTAAGAAAAAAGCATATAGATAAATACATTTTTTAAGCTGAATACATTTTTCTAGATGTCTGTATGAATACAAATGTGAAATCATGGTAAGTGTCACCTTTTGTCTTTATTGATGCTTCTGCTTCATTTCTTTAATTGGTGTCTTTGTTCTTGCTGATTAATACCTGAGTTAAATGTGAAAGCAGTGTCTGAAGGTGAGACTTTCCCTGATCTCTGTGATAATGAGTGTTATTATGCTGATTGTATTAGAGTTGCTGAAAATCTGGGCAAATTCCTGTAAATACTGTAAATCAATAACCTCAATGTACTGTTTTATTCCAACAGCAAACAAGGAAATGTTTGAAAGAAAAAATATATGTATTTTTGTGTGTCATACATATTCAAATGTATTGCAATACTTTAAAAAGTATGTGTAATAGGTAGACCATAAAACTAAACAAATATAGTGTAAATATCTCTGAATTGAAGGAACATATGTTAGTAAAAATGGAGATATATGGTGAGTTTGAAACCCCATCCAACAAAGTTTCATGTGAACACCTGACAACTGGACAACATTTAGTGTTATGAATGTGTTTATTTATTCATTGAAAACTACTGCAGTAACACAACATTTAAGACATGTCAGAATTACCTGGAGTGCTTGTTATTTAACACATATTAGATATTGCTGACACTTTCTAGACAATTTAATACAATGATGAAAGACTATTTGTAGCCAAGTTTGATTATCTATTACTTCCCCATATTTAGATTCAGAAAATGCAGCACTAAACCAACAATAAAGTCATGACTGTAATGTATAGATGTCTGCTGTTGCTTTGGTAGTCGTCACATCCACTGCTGCTCTGAGCTCTGGATCAGCTGCTGTCCGTGGTGCTGAACATCATACAAGTCAAATTAAGAATCAAGGACCATTTAGCTTCAGTTCTGTGAGTTTATTATGCTTTGTAAACCAGCGATTCTGTCATAATTTTAAGGAAATGTATGCTCTTCATTAGTTTCTATGTTTCTATGTTCATATGTTTACTTTTTTGACAAATAGATCAACTCTATATGTTAGAAATAAGGTTTATAGTAGGTGTAACAAGGATTGACAACTATTATTAAAATAAAGTGACACCTGCTGATGATGATTGATTGCTTATTCTACATAATAGGATATCTAGGTCACATCAGGTCATGGTACTATACAAACTGACAACTTTTATTATGACTTTGAGGCCTGTTGACAGCTTATGTTCAAGTTTTACAGGTATTAATGGCAGCATTGCCTCTTAGCGTTCTGAATGATTAGCTCTTTAGACATGGGGATGAAGGTGCTTTAAAAAAGCAGCAGCAAAAAATAATGACTATGAATGAGTCAGAAAAAGAGAAAGGACATATTTAAATTTTTATTAATAAACTGTGTTTTCCAAGTCAGTGTCAGCCAGTGCTGACTCACCATCTCCACAGAACAGTGACGTGCCTTTAGAGAGAAATGTACCTTTGATACAGATAAATCAGATTGAAGTTGTGAACATTTAGATTTCCTACCTGATAATAAACTGTTATTATCCCCAGAGACCGATCTGTCCATCATGGACAATTTACCGACTAATAAAACTGCTTTGTGACTAACATTCAACATTTAATAAATCAACCAAAAAAAAAAAAAAAAAACATGTCAGAGGTATTCAGAGTTGCTGTCTAATTGAGTGCTGAAAGTCTGTACCACATATAATATGTGAGACTCTCTGTCTAACCTGGCAAGGTCTAGTAAATGTGTTCAGTTGGGGTTGGAGCTAAACTTTGCAGGACACCGGCCCTCTATGACCGAGTTTGGGCACCCCTGACCTAAAGGCGTGTTTGATATTGAATTTTAAAGCTCACTAATCAAATAAAAAAACGAGTATTCATACTTTTATTTCCAATTCATGTAATACACCCATTTATGTCATGCATAAATTAATTTATAGTATACATTAATCCAATTTCCATGTCCCAGCAGGCACACAATGTCATTAGACATTTGGTTCAATTTTGGTTACAACGTAGTGCATTCCATTGTCAGTTATACATCTAATATCAGTTTGGATGTTTTTAGGTCGTGTTGTAAAGTAAGCAAGTTCCAACATCCATTTGACGTCAAATACTGACATTTAGTCACAAATTACTGTCACCAAATTCCAACATTTTCTAGACAGCATAATAAGAACCAAAACCAACAAATTCGCAAAATAATATATCCTACAAGACCTTGAGGTGGTGATGAACATGCAAGTAGAAAATATGACACAGTAGGGGAAGAGCGGGGTAAGATGAGCCATTTTTTACTGCAAAAAAACAGGAGTACAATGAAAGTATCTAAAGTAATTTTCAGGATGTTTCCTATCAATTCGAATGATCAAAATGTATCTAAAACAAAGGGTTCTCTGTGTTCCTGTGGCTCAAACCCAACCAAATTTTGAATTTCAGTCTTTAATTGTTTGCATTTCTGAAACAATATGTTGAAAACTGTTGTGAATTTGTCTCAGAGACCAGGAGACGTTTGGATATCTTGAAGCAGAAGTTTCTCTTTATTGAGATCCTAGCTGTTCGTTGCCGCAGTCATCAAAGTTCGTCTGATTAATGTCAGATACAATACAGTTTAAATACATTTCCAAAGGGAAGGGATATATAGAGGTGGAGTCAGCGATCGCCGCCACGTCTGGATCAGAGACAGCGGTCACTTCCGCGTCAGGAACAGAGAGCGCAATCGCCTCCGCGTCAGGAACAGAGACAGCGATCGCCGCCACGTCAGGAACAGAGACGGCGGTTACTTCTGCGTCAGGAACAGAGAGCGCAGTCTCCTCCACGTCAGGAACAGAGAGCGCGGTCTCCTCCACGTCAGGAACAGAGAGCGCAGTCGCCTCCGCATCAGGCAGAGAGAGCGCAGTCGCCTCCGCGTCAGGAAGAGAGAGCGCAGTCGCCTCCGCGTCAGGAACAGAGAGCGCAGTCGCTTCTGCGTCAGGAACAGAGAGCGCAGTCGCCTCCGCGTCAGGAACAGAGAGCGCAGTCGCTTCTGGGTCAGGAACAGAGAGCGCAGCCGCCTCCACGTCAGGAAGAGAGAGCGCAGTCGCCTCCGCGTCAGGAAGAGAGAGCGCAGTCGCCTCCGCGTCAGGAACAGAGAGCGCAGTCGCTTCTGCGTCAGGAACAGAGAGCGCAGTCGCCTCCGCGTCAGGAAGAGAGAGCGCAGTCGCCTCTGCGTCAGGAACAGAGAGCGCAGTCGCTTCTGCGTCAGGAACAGAGATAGCGATCGCCGCCACGTCAGGAACAGAGAGCGCGGTCGCCTCTGCGTCAGGAACAGAGAGCGCAGCCGCCTCCGTGTCAGGAACAGAGACAGCGGTCACCGCCGCGTCAGGAACAGAGACAGCGGTCACTTCCGCGTCAGGAACAGAGACAGCGATCGCCGCCACGTCAGGAACAGAGACGGCGGTTACTTCTGCGTCAGGAACAGAGATAGCGATCGCCGCCACGTCAGGAACAGAGAGCGCAGTCGCTTCTGCGTCAGGAACAGAGAGCGCGGTCTCCTCCGCGTCAGGAACAGAGAGCGCGGTCGCCTCCGCGTCAGGAACAGAGAGCGCGGTCGCCTCCGCGTCAGGAACAGAGAGCGCGGTCGCCTCCGCGTCAGGAACAGAGAGCGCGGTCGCCTCCGCGTCAGGAACAGAGACAGCGGTCACTTCCGCGTCAGGAACAGAGACAGAGACAGCGATAGCCGCCACGTCAGGAACAGAGACGGCGGTTACTTCTGCGTCAGGAACAGAGATAGCGATCGCCGCCACGTCAGGAACAGAGAGCGCGGTCGCCTCCGCGTCAGGAACAGAGAGCGCAGCCGCCTCTGTGTCAGAAACAGAGAGCGCAGCCGCCTCCGTGTCAGGAACAGAGACAGCGGTCACCGCCGCGTCAGGAACAGAGACAGCGGTCACTTCCGCGTCAGGAACAGAGACAGAGACAGCGATCGCCACCACGTCAGGAACAGAGACGGCGGTTACTTCTGCGTCAGGAACAGAGAGCGCAGTCGCCTCCGCGTCAGGAAGAGAGCGCAGTCGCCTCCGCGTCAGGAACAGAGAGCGCAGTCGCTTCTGGGTCAGGAACAGAGAGCGCAGCCGCCTCCGCGTCAGGAAGAGAGAGCGCAGTCGCCTCCGCGTCAGGAAGAGAGAGCGCAGTCGCCTCCGCGTCAGGAACAGAGAGCGCAGTCGCTTCTGCGTCAGGAACAGAGAGCGCAGTCGCCTCCGCGTCAGGAACAGAGAGCGCAGTCGCCTCTGCGTCAGGAAGAGAGAGCGCAGTCGCCTCCGTGTCAGGAACAGAGAGCGCAGTCGCCTCTGCGTCAGGAAGAGAGAGCGCAGCCGCCTCCGTGTCAGGAACAGAGACAGCGGTCACCGCCGCGTCAGGAACAGAGACAGCGGTCACTTCCGCGTCAGGAACAGAGATAGCGATCGCCGCCACGTCAGGAACAGAGAGCGCGGTCGCCTCTGCGTCAGGAACAGAGAGCGCAGCCGCCTCCGTGTCAGGAACAGAGACAGCGGTCACTTCCGCGTCAGGAACAGAGACAGCGATCGCCGCCACGTCAGGAACAGAGACGGCGGTTACTTCTGCGTCAGGAACAGAGATAGCGATCGCCGCCACGTCAGGAACAGAGACAGCGGTCACTTCCGCGTCAGGAACAGAGACAGCGATCGCCGCCACGTCAGGAACAGAGACGGCGGTTACTTCTGCGTCAGGAACAGAGATAGCGATCGCTGCCACGTCAGGAACAGAGACAGCGGTCACTTCCGCGTCAGGAACAGAGACAGAGACAGCGATCGCCGCCACGTCAGGAACAGAGACGGCGGTTACTTCTGCGTCAGGAACAGAGATAGCGATCGCCGCCACGTCAGGAACAGAGAGCGCGGTCGCCTCCGCGTCAGGAACAGAGAGCGCAGTCGCCTCCGCGTCAGGAACAGAGAGCGCAGTCGCTTCTGCGTCAGGAAGAGAGAGCGCAGTCGCCTCCGCGTCAGGAACAGAGAGCGCAGTCGCTTCTGCGTCAGGAAGAGAGAGCGCAGTCGCCTCCGTGTCAGGAAGAGAGAGCGCAGTCGCCTCTGCGTCAGGAACAGAGAGCGCAGTCGCTTCTGCGTCAGGAACAGAGATAGCGATCGCCGCCACGTCAGGAACAGAGAGCGCGGTCGCCTCTGCGTCAGGAACAGAGAGCGCAGCCGCCTCCGTGTCAGGAACAGAGACAGCGGTCACCGCCGCGTCAGGAACAGAGACAGCGGTCACTTCCGCGTCAGGAACAGAGACAGCGATCGCCGCCACGTCAGGAACAGAGACGGCGGTTACTTCTGCGTCAGGAACAGAGATAGCGATCGCCGCCACGTCAGGAACAGAGACAGCGGTCACTTCCGCGTCAGGAACAGAGACAGCGATCGCCGCCACGTCAGGAACAGAGACGGCGGTTACTTCTGCGTCAGGAACAGAGATAGCGATCGCCGCCACGTCAGGAACAGAGACAGCGGTCACTTCCGCGTCAGGAACAGAGACAGAGACAGCGATCGCCGCCACGTCAGGAACAGAGACGGCGGTTACTTCTGCGTCAGGAACAGAGATAGGGATCGCCGCCACGTCAGGAACAGAGAGCGCGGTCGCCTCCGCGTCAGGAACAGAGAGCGCAGCCGCCTCTGCGTCAGAAACAGAGAGCGCAGCCGCCTCCGTGTCAGGAACAGAGACAGCGGTCACCGCCGCGTCAGGAACAGAGACAGCGGTCACTTCCGCGTCAGGAACAGAGACAGAGACAGCGATCGCCGCCACGTCAGGAACAGAGACGGCGGTTACTTCTGCGTCAGGAACAGAGAGCGCAGTCGCCTCCGCGTCAGGAACAGAGAGCGCGGTCTCCTCCACGTCAGGAACAGAGAGCGCAGTCGCCTCCGCGTCAGGAAGAGAGCGCAGTCGCCTCCGCGTCAGGAACAGAGAGCGCAGTCGCTTCTGGGTCAGGAACAGAGAGCGCAGCCGCCTCCGCGTCAGGAAGAGAGAGCGCAGTCGCCTCCGCGTCAGGAAGAGAGAGCGCAGTCGCCTCCGCGTCAGGAACAGAGAGCGCAGTCGCTTCTGCGTCAGGAACAGAGAGCGCAGTCGCCTCCGCGTCAGGAACAGAGAGCGCAGTCGCCTCCGCGTCAGGAAGAGAGAGCGCAGTCGCCTCTGCGTCAGGAACAGAGAGCGCAGTCGCTTCTGCGTCAGGAACAGAGATAGCGATCGCCGCCACGTCAGGAACAGAGAGCGCGGTCGCCTCTGCGTCAGGAACAGAGAGCGCAGCCGCCTCCGTGTCAGGAACAGAGACAGCGGTCACCGCCGCGTCAGGAACAGAGACAGCGGTCACTTCCGCGTCAGGAACAGAGATAGCGATCGCCGCCACGTCAGGAACAGAGAGCGCGGTCGCCTCTGCGTCAGGAACAGAGAGCGCAGCCGCCTCCGTGTCAGGAACAGAGACAGCGGTCACTTCCGCGTCAGGAACAGAGACAGCGATCGCCGCCACGTCAGGAACAGAGACGGCGGTTACTTCTGCGTCAGGAACAGAGATAGCGATCGCCGCCACGTCAGGAACAGAGACAGCGGTCACTTCCGCGTCAGGAACAGAGACAGCGATCGCCGCCACGTCAGGAACAGAGACGGCGGTTACTTCTGCGTCAGGAACAGAGATAGCGATCGCTGCCACGTCAGGAACAGAGACAGCGGTCACTTCCGCGTCAGGAACAGAGACAGAGACAGCGATCGCCGCCACGTCAGGAACAGAGACGGCGGTTACTTCTGCGTCAGGAACAGAGATAGCGATCGCCGCCACGTCAGGAACAGAGAGCGCGGTCGCCTCCGCGTCAGGAACAGAGAGCGCAGTCGCCTCCGCGTCAGGAACAGAGAGCGCAGTCGCTTCTGCGTCAGGAAGAGAGAGCGCAGTCGCCTCCGCGTCAGGAACAGAGAGCGCAGTCGCTTCTGCGTCAGGAAGAGAGAGCGCAGTCGCCTCCGTGTCAGGAAGAGAGAGCGCAGTCGCCTCTGCGTCAGGAACAGAGAGCGCAGTCGCTTCTGCGTCAGGAACAGAGATAGCGATCGCCGCCACGTCAGGAACAGAGAGCGCGGTCGCCTCTGCGTCAGGAACAGAGAGCGCAGCCGCCTCCGTGTCAGGAACAGAGACAGCGGTCACCGCCGCGTCAGGAACAGAGACAGCGGTCACTTCCGCGTCAGGAACAGAGACAGCGATCGCCGCCACGTCAGGAACAGAGACGGCGGTTACTTCTGCGTCAGGAACAGAGATAGCGATCGCCGCCACGTCAGGAACAGAGACAGCGGTCACTTCCGCGTCAGGAACAGAGACAGCGATCGCCGCCACGTCAGGAACAGAGACGGCGGTTACTTCTGCGTCAGGAACAGAGATAGCGATCGCCGCCACGTCAGGAACAGAGACAGCGGTCACTTCCGCGTCAGGAACAGAGACAGAGACAGCGATCGCCGCCACGTCAGGAACAGAGACGGCGGTTACTTCTGCGTCAGGAACAGAGATAGGGATCGCCGCCACGTCAGGAACAGAGAGCGCGGTCGCCTCCGCGTCAGGAACAGAGAGCGCAGCCGCCTCTGCGTCAGAAACAGAGAGCGCAGCCGCCTCCGTGTCAGGAACAGAGACAGCGGTCACCGCCGCGTCAGGAACAGAGACAGCGGTCACTTCCGCGTCAGGAACAGAGACAGAGACAGCGATCGCCGCCACGTCAGGAACAGAGACGGCGGTTACTTCTGCGTCAGGAACAGAGAGCGCAGTCGCCTCCGCGTCAGGAACAGAGAGCGCGGTCTCCTCCACGTCAGGAACAGAGAGCGCAGTCGCCTCCGCGTCAGGAAGAGAGCGCAGTCGCCTCCGCGTCAGGAACAGAGAGCGCAGTCGCTTCCGCGTCAGGAAGAGAGAGCGCAGTCGCCTCCGCGTCAGGAACAGAGAGCGCAGTCGCTTCTGCGTCAGGAACAGAGAGCGCAGTCGCCTCCGCGTCAGGAACAGAGAGCGCAGTCGCCTCCGCGTCAGGAAGAGAGAGTGCAGTCGCCTCTGCGTCAGGAACAGAGAGCGCAGTCGCTTCTGCGTCAGGAACAGAGATAGCGATCGCCGCCACGTCAGGAACAGAGAGCGCGGTCGCCTCTGCGTCAGGAACAGAGAGCGCAGCCGCCTCCGTGTCAGGAACAGAGACAGCGGTCACCGCCGCGTCAGGAACAGAAACAGCGGTCATTTCCGCGTCAGGAACAGAGACAGCGATCGCCGCCACGTCAGGAACAGAGACGGCGGTTACTTCTGCGTCAGGAACAGAGATAGCGATCGCCGCCACGTCAGGAACAGAGAGCGCAGTCGCCTCCGCGTCAGGAACAGAGAGCGCAGCCGCCTCTGCGTCAGAAACAGAGAGCGCAGCCGCCTCCGTGTCAGGAACAGAGACAGCGGTCACCGCCGCGTCAGGAACAGAGACAGCGGTCACTTCCGCGTCAGGAACAGAGACAGCGATCGCCGCCACGTCAGGAACAGAGACGGCGGTCACTTCCGCGTCAAGAACAGAAACAGCGATCGCCGGCACGTCAGGAACAGAGACGGCGGTTACTTCTGCTTCAGGAACAGAGAGCGCTGTCGCCTCCGCGTCAGGAAGAGAGAGCGCGGTCGCCTCTGCGTCAGGAACAGAGGGCGCGGTCGTCTCCGCGTCAGGAAGAGAGACAGCGGTCACTTCCGCGTCAGGAACAGAGACAGCGATCGCCGCCATGTCAGGAACAGAGACGGCGGTCACTTCCGCGTCAGGAACAGAGACAGCAATCGCCTCCGCGTCAGGAAGAGAGAGCGCGGTCGCCTCCGCGTCAGGAAGAGAGAGCGCGGTCGCCTCCGCGTCAGGAACAGAGAGCGCTGTCGCCTCCGCGTCAGGAACAGAGAGCGCTGTCGCCTCCGCGTCAGGAACAGAGAGCGCTGTCGCCTCCGCGTCAGGAACAGAGAGCGCTGTCGCCTCCGCGTCAGGAACAGAGAGCGCTGTCGCCTCCGCGTCAGGAAGAGAGAGCGCAGTCGCCTCCGCGTCAGGAACAGAGAGCGCAGCCGCCTCCGCGTCAGGAACAGAGAGCGCTGTCGCCTCCGCGTCAGGAACAGAGAGCGCTTTCGCCTCCGCGTCAGGAACAGAGAGCGCTGTCGCCTCCGCGTCAGGAACAGAGAGCGCTGTCGCCTCCGCGTCAGGAACAGAGAGCGCTGTCGCCTCCGCGTCAGGAACAGAGAGCGCTGTCGCCTCCGCGTCAGGAACAGAGAGCGCTGTCGCCTCCGCGTCAGGAACAGAGAGCGCAGCCGCCTCCGTGTCAGGAACAGAGAGCGCTGTCGCCTCCGCGTCAGGAACAGAGAGCGCAGGTTAATATATGTCATGTGATCTCAAAACTTCTGTTGAATGTCTCCACATTTCTGCACTCCTGTGACATTATTCATAAATACAATTCATTTCAGCGTTGAGAATGAAAACCAACCTGTTTGTTCCTCAGTATCTTCATGTTTGACTCTGAATGTCTCTTCAATCTTCATGTCTTCACTCTCCACTTTAATAAACACCATCTTTGTTTGTTCCTCAGTATCTTCATGTTTGACTCTAAATGTTTCTGCAATCTTCATGTCTTCATGCTCATCTTTAATAAACACCATCTTTATAATCGTGTCACATGGGTCTCTGTTGATTCTCCAGGATTGTTTCTGTTTGAACACTTTTTCCTGTTTAAGATGAGAATAATTAATAGAATGCATGCAAACTAAATCTCTGGGTGCGTCTCAATCATCTCCTAGTTCACTAGTGCACTACTAAAAAGACAGAGGTTATAGACTTGAAATACAGTACATACAAATTACACAGGACGTTCATATTTAGGGAGACTATTTTTTATTCAATTAAGGGTTTTCAATGATATGTTCATACCTAAAATATTACACTTTAATGAAATCATTCTCGGTTGTGATTCACTCGTTTGTGTTTGTTGTTGTCGTTTGTAGTCCGCGTGCAGCTGAATCAAATCACTGAATCATTTCACAAATGATTTGATTCAAATGATTCGGATTCTGAGTCTCTCACTTCTTATCATCACACGATTGATTCATGACATAGAGAGAGCAATGTGAAACGTACCTTGTCTGTTACTAGCTGATGCTTTATTTAACTAACTCTAAATAAAGCATTATAACATTACATCCAAGAATACTGCATTTATTTTACATAGCTTGTAAAAACGCTTTAATTGATCTAACAATTTGCATGATTTAAAAACACAAAACTACAAACCTTTTTCAGATGAATCACAACAGATGAGGAGCGCTGCGTGTCTTAAAGACGTCACATCACCAGACCAAAATAAAAGTCCCATTGGTGCACTGCTCTCTAGAATCACAAAAACATCATAGAAATGTTGTAGCCTATATAAAATCGAATTTGTTATTAAGTTATTAACATTGTAAATCTAGGAATACTTTTCTCTCATGTATTTAGTTTTTTCATTTAATGTACATTTAAAACACTATACTTTCTGCTTTTATACCTTGCCATTAAATTCACATAAAACTAATGCTGCTGTGTAACTGTTACAAAGGTTGTGTGATGGCAAATTTGATCTATCACTCTTTTGAACATTGTAATCAATCTCTTGCTATTTTGTTCGTTTGTGTATTTATTTATTCCTCTTTTTGAAATTAATTGAAACACTGTCAGGGATTTTATTTTTATTTTGCTATTGGGGAAAATGAGGACACAAATATATTTTAGGCGGCACATGTCTAACAAGCCTAACGATTATACACACAGTGATGTAACCAATCTAGGTAATATTTTATGTCTAATAATACCAATTTAAAGAACAATATATCTTTTTTACAGGTGAAAGTATAACGTTTTAGCTGAAATGTGTGTGGAAATGTTCAGTATGCTTAATGACAGAGTGCTGGGATGTCAGGAACTGGGATCTGGCAACCCATCACGTGCTACCGTCATCATAAATGAAAGTGAAAGTAACTGTTGATGTCATCCTTTCACTGTGAAAAATTTCAGACCTCCTCAACTCAAAATTGTTAGTGACTCATCACATAAATTGTTTCATTTGCCCAGTTGAATTTTGTGCTAAATGAATTTCATCAATTGTGGCAACAGTCTGTTAACTTTGGCTTAATAAGAAATAATGTTGAGCCAGTTGAAACAAATAAGTCTACCAAATCATGCAATTGGCCCAATTAAATATTTTAAATTGTGGTAGCATACTTCTTTTTTTTTTTTTTGCCTAATTTAAAAATGTATATTGGTAAATGTATATTGTTAAAGCAGCCTTACTGAATTGTTTATTCCCTGTTATCCAAATAATAATAATAATAATAATAATAATAATAATAATAATAATGATAGACTGGCACATTTTAATATTTTTTTTTAATGAAATCTCCAACATAATGTGAACATTCTGTAACATTATAAATACAGTTAAATTTTTAAAATAGAAAATGTGGCACTCTTCTACAATTGACTCTTCTATTATTTTGATCTATAATAAGTAATGGTAATGCATGTCTAGCTGTGCATAAAATGATTTTAAATGGTTAGTTTACCTAAAAATTAAAATTACCACACGATTCAGTCCCCTTAAAGGCATCCTAGGTGTATATGACAAATCTAACTGGAATTATATTAGAAATTGTTCTGGTTGAGTAATGTGCACCTGTCTATAATAAAAAGTGTGTTACTCTGCTCTAAGGGGTGAATAAAGATGTTCTGCAGTGAAGTGTAGCATTTTTGTAAGGAAAATAGTTATATTTATAACATCATAAACACTTTTGTCTAACTTCTAGTAATTTTCATATGTGGAAGCCGTTCCAGATATGTGTAGCACATGTATCTGAGAGATATGTCAGTGTTGGGAGAAGCAGCGTTTGTTGACAGGAGTAAAGGAATTAAACTTTCTTTACTTTAAGAAAGAAAATCCTGGCTTATGTTGAAATAGAATGACATGTTTCATAGTCTGGAAGTTCTTGCACGTGTGACAGTTAGTGTAATCTAGACAAAAACTGTTAATACCCTTTTAAATATGGATATTTTTCTTAGAGAAACTTGACTATGATGCTTTTACATAAATTAATGTGCGATCATATAAATCAGAATAATGTAAAATATCAATAAATTTAATAAACAAAAATGATATACTTTATCATTTTAATAAAGATAATCTAGGGAAATGTAAATTACATGTTATTAAAACAATTAAAGATTTCCATTCAGAATCTGTTTTAAATCCACTGTCAATGTAATCCTTACAAACCTCTAATGAAATACACTTTAACCAAATAAATATTATGAACCAAATACAATTACCTTTATAGTCCTGTAAATTGATGAAAAAGATACTGCTTTTACATTTAAAAACAAGACTTCTAATAGTAAATGTTAAACTATCAATAACTAAAACGCAAACTATCTGTTTTTCTAGAAGACATAAAGAAATAACTCTTAAGCTATATGGCCAAACTCTTGAGCAAGTCAAAGTTGTTAGGTTTCTTGGAATACTTCTAGATGAAAAGTTAACTTGGAAACAGCATATAGAGAAAATAAAAGGGAAAACCAAGAAAATTAACAATCTTTTAAGATGTTTAGCTGGAAAAGACTGGGGAGCAACTAGAACATCAATGATAAATATTTATCAGGCTATTATGAGGGCCTCGTTTGACTATGGGTGTGTAGCCTATATGTCGGCTGCAGATAGCCACCTTAAGAAGTTGGATGTGGAGCAGGCGCAAGCGCTAAGAACATGCAGTGGAGCTTTTAAGACGTCACCAATAGTGGCATTACAAGTAGAAACCGGAGAGATGCCTCTGTGCATAAGGAGACATAAACTTATGTTAACATATTGGTTAAATCTGAAAGGCCATAATTGTTCTCACCCTACCAAAAATATTTTACAGGAGTGTTGGGAGCACAGTAAGTATAATGTTAGAAGCTTTGGATGGATAGGAGATATAAAAGCAGAGAATGAGGGACTGTGTAACCAGCAATACTGCTCAACAGTTTGTTTTTCAGATACGCCCCCTTGGTTATTCAGGATGCCAATAATAGACTTAAACATTCAAAATCAAATAAGGGATAATTGCCTACAGATACCAAAAGGTGTTTTAGCACAAAATTATATTAAAGAGCAGTTTATGGGAAAACTAATGATTTTTACAGATGGATCTAAAGATCCAGAGACAGGACGCACAGGAATGGCAATATATATTCCTCAATATGAATTAGCTATAATTAGAAGAACTACAGATAACTTATCAGTGTATACAGTAGAACTTGTGGGAGTTTTAACAGCTCTAAACTGGATTCAGGAAAATAATGTGAATGGTGCCGTAATTGCAACAGACAGCTGGTCAGCTCTTTTAAGTATTAAAACTCTTAAATCATGCAGACTCGATATTATTAATGAAATTCATCAAGTCATTTTTAATTTGCATGAGAAGGGCTTGAATGTTGGATTTGTTTGGGTCCCTGCACATGTAGGAATTGAGGGAAATGAAGCCGTTGATAAGCTGGCTAAATTATCATTAAGAAGACAAATTATTAAATCCAGAATTATGGGAAAATGGCAACAATACTGGGATTTTAATGATGTGGGTCGACATTTATATAATATCCAGGAAAAAGTTGGTGAAGGCAGAATAAGGGGCAGAAACCGAAAGGAAGAGATTCTGCTCACCCGTCTTAGATTAGGGCATAATGGACTAAATCAGACACTGCACATGATAGGCAAGCATCCAACAGGTTTATGTGAAAACTGTAAAGTAATGGAATCAGTAACACATGTACTATTAGAGTGTAGACAATATGAGGAAGAAAGAAGAGAAATGTTTAAAATGCTAGAGAATAACAGTGAAAATATTAATATTCAGAATCTATTAAAAGGAAGTTCCCAGGATGTTGTCAAATATCTCATGAATTATCTGAAAAACACAGGTCTGATGGATAGATTATAATTTTTTTTTTTTTTTTTTTTTTTGTATTGTCATCTACTGTTCCACACTCCAGTCTGGTAGGTGGCGGTAATACACCTTTAAATCTGGTTGTCAACCGCCAATAAAATCAAAAGAAGAAGAAGAAGAAGAAGTAAATGGCTGCGTCCGAAATCGCCTACTTCTCTACTATTTAGTAGGGAAAAGCAGTAGGCGAGCAAATAAGTATGTCCGAATCCTAAGTATTTATAAAAGAGTAGGCGAGAATTAGTAGGCGAATGCACTACTTCTCGCGAGATTCGGGTGTACGTCTACTTAAAGTGCGTCCGAATATGCCTACTTAACTACTATATAGTAGGAAAAAAAGAGTACGTGAAGAAAGAAGTACGTCCGAAACCTCAGTATTCACAAAAGAGTAGGCGAGAAATCCCCGGATGTCCTACTGCTTCAGCCCAGATCCTGAAGTCTTCATCGATGGATACTTTTCAATCCCAGGAGTCCACAGGAGGCCAAAACGTCATCATCGAACGTGATTGAGAACCGCAACGAGGGTGTTTACAAATGTGAGTATTACAACCAAAACACGGTTCCCTGTCTTAAAAATCATATTTGTTGAGCTACTTTATCGTAAACTGTTGATTTGCATAAGGTGCCAAGATGTTATACAGTATGCTATAGTTAGTATATTTGTGATTTCGCTGTTAAAACATGTTTTATGACGTTTAGCGAACATTAAGCTTCAGGTAGCACCAGGGTAGCACACGCACGTCTTTAAAAGCGGATTTACATAAAACATATACATTTTAAAGACGTTTAATAAATGTCTATTTATCAAATGACAGGAAAATGTTCTAGACTAGAGCAACACAAAACACAAAACATCTGAGTGAGTGATGGACGTTATGTGAGAATTCACTGTCACTGCTTTACATTAATGTAAGTAATGTAAATAAACACATACATATAGTAGGCCTAACTGAACTTCAAACTCATTTCAAACAGAACTTTTCTGATTCTTGATTTATGTGACTTTGTTGCAGATGTTTTGTGGTGGAGCAGGACCTGAAAGGAAAGGTGACTGCAGCATTTTTGGGGAAAAGTAAAATCCGAAACTTAATATAAAGATTGATCATTTTGTAACTTCCAATACAGAGATCTAATGACACTGTGCTGTTAAAATGACAGTTTTTGTATTATATTTGTGCATCTTTGTATGATCTGAAATGTCTGCAGACTGGTGTGTGCAGTGACAAAGGAGAAATCCACAGCAGCATCCTGGAAATGAGATCCCTCCATCACTCCACCTGCCCTTTGTCTCATCTGGACCAGAAGTTGCTGCGGTCTCTTCATCAAAAAGACTAGAAGACCAATATGTTTAATAAAGCTTTGTTCCATGTGTATTTATTTATGTTCATGGTTACTTTTATTATTTTACTAATTTATTCATGTTTCCTGATGTTGTCAGTAAATAAAATATAACATTTTCATAAGCCTATGCATTTATTCATTACTTCATTGAAAAAAAACAACAACATTATGCTTGTTTAACTAAAAATATCATTAATTATTAGTCAGCATTTATCATTATTATTGTTGGTACGTGTTGGAGTGGGCTAGCAATGCATTCTAAAGTTATTTTAATTTCTAAATAGTAATACTTAAATTTTCCGAGTGTAAAATCAACAGTCTTCTCCAAAGGTAAGATCTTTGAGCAACTGATCGACGTCTCTTTTGTGCAGATGTTGTAAACATGGAGGAGAGCGTACTGGGTAGGGTTGTCATGTTACTGATGCCATGAGGTGTCGCTGTCGCTCAAATTTTTGTATTATTATTACTGCAGAATTTATAATTCCATACAAACTCAGGGAAAGACTTAAGTATCTTTAACAAAGAACAATCATGACAGAAAACATAACTATAAAAGGTTTGCGTACATAGTACAAGATTAGATACAGAAAAAAAATATTAAATATATTTGAATATTCATAAAATCGCAATGAATTAAAAATTGCCTTTGTTTTTGTTATTTATTTATTATTATTTTAAGTTTCAGGGATGAAAGGACAGAGAAATTCAGCAAGAAAAAGGAAAACAAATCAGATCTAAGCTAGTTTTGCACAATTTTGCCCATTAACATATTCAAGACAACAAATTTGGGGGTTTTAGTCATTTTAGTATTGTTAAAAATATAAAAACTTAAATCAATCCAAAATAAGCAAATTTCATCAACATCAAAATGTTTACAGATAGATGAATTAAATCCGTCGCTCATATCATTTCATGTTGCGCTTGTTATAACGTCATAGGTCACATGATAACGTCAACATGGCGGAACGCATCCATACTCAATGAGATTTGGCTGTTGAGTAGGTACTCTTTTAGCGCTCGTTAAGTAAGTACTTATTGAAATTAAGTACCTACTCATTGAGTAGGCGATTTCGGACGCAGCCAATGTTAAACTCAAGCGAACAGGACTTTTATTTTGGCCGGCTGGTGTGACGTCATTAGGCAGCGCTGCGCTCCTGTCTGTGCTTCGGCTGAAGAAAGGTGAGTTGTTTTATTCATTTTAAGTGTTTAAATAGTTGTATATAAATCGGTGAAATGAATTATTGCCGAGTGTAAGTCTGTCATTATTTATCAAGTGCATTAATGAAGGTTGTTTTGTGTGAATAAAGCGCTCTGACACACGAGTAACAGAGCATTTCTCTTCTAAGATCTGAATCGGTTTATCATAAACACAAATTCAGTTTCTGGTGAGTAGAGATGAAGAAACGGATCTTTTGGGAGTCAATTGATTCGCAAAATGATTCAGTGTTTCGAATCACAACACACTGATGACCAAAACTGTGGAAATAACAATCATGTGAACCTGGAATACATTAAATGTAGCATGCTATTTCAGTCAAGACCAAGTTCATCTTAATGCAAATAGGAATCTTCGATATGTCCTTTTATTAATCTCAGTGTTTTTTTTAATTATTATTCTGATCTTAAACAGGACAAAGAGTTCAAACACACAGAAACACTCCTGCTGAATCAACTGAGATCCACGTGACACTATTATAAAGATGGTGTTTATTAAAGAGGAGAGTGAAAACATGAAGATTGAAGAAACATTCAGAGTCAAACATGAAGATACTGAGGAACAAACAAAGATGGGGTTTATTAAAGAGGAGAGTGAAGACATGAAGATTGAAGAAACATTCAGAGTCAAACATGAAGATACTGAGGAACAAACAGGTTGGTTTTCATTCTTAAAGCTGAACTCACTCATTTGAACTTTATTAAAATGTCCAGCTCTACTGCAGTTAGTATTTTAAAAAATGTTATATGAGTAGTAATTAAACATTTGATTTGTGTAATATTAAACTGCCCAAAAATGCATTTACATTTTCAGACATTACAATATTCTGAGCTTCAAAAAGATCAGTCTGTTAGTAATATAAAACATTTCTCCAGCTGACACAGCTTGCTATAGTTGCTGTGTGCTGCCTACATTAGTTTTTCATTTAAAGGGCTTTAGAGAACAGATAACATAGCCAGTAGGTCAAAATATTTGTAAATCAAACCATTTGTTAGAATCAAATCAGAAACACAAAATGTGCACAAAAAAAAAAGGGTTCTGATCTTGATCTTCTGTCATCCTCAGTTGTAAATGTTCATCAGAAGTTGATCTAGGATGAGTGTTTCTCCTCTTCTTCACGTAGCAGCAGCACATGTGTGGGATCTTCTTCACATTAAGAGAAATAAACTCAATGTAGCTTAACATGATTTTTTTTTCCAGACAGACTGAGACTAGCTCATATATGATCCAGTGAGTTAGCAGTTTTTTTAACTTCTAGCTAAACAAGCAGAGCATATATACAAGGAGAATGAATTGGAAATAATTCAGATAACACCACACACAAATTGTGAATTAGAGTTATTTTGAAATGTAAAATTAGCAGCTACCTTAAGATGATATTTTTTACACAATCATTATCATTTGTGTAATTTTTTAAAAAGTGTTTCTAGCCATCCAAGCATGCTTATATGCCTATATAATGGGGCATAAAACAAACTAGTGAGACAAAATGGGAACATTACATTACAACAACATACATTTTACAAACAACATGTAAATAAATGTAAATAATAATATTGCTCCATAACAGATTTCAAGTGCTATGCTATAAAACTGGGCTTAACATGCATTTGTCTTTTCCCCTTAGACATTGTGACAGTGAAAATGGAGAGTCAAGATCTGAATGAAATGGAAGAGAAAGATATAAAGCATCCTGATTTTATAACTGGAGAAAAATCTTTTCACAGTTTTTCACAGACTGGAACTACAAGTCTTTTCTTCTGCCAACATTGTGGGAAGAGTTTTAGTAAAAAAGGAATCCTTAAAGTCCACTTGAAAATTCACACTGGAGAGAAACCGTACACCTGCCAACATTGTGGGAAGAGCTTCCTACGAACAGATGATCTTAAGAGTCACTTGAGAGTTCACACTGGAGAGAAGCCATTTGAATGTGGTCGGTGTGGAAAGAGTTTCTCTCATAAAACAACCTTTTATAAACATATAAGGATTCACACTGGAGAGAAACCTTACACCTGCAAACTGTGTGGAAAAACCTATACTCAAGATGGAAACCTCAAGATTCACATGAGAGTCCACACTGGAGAGAAACCTTACTCCTGCCAATATTGTGGGAAAAGCTTCATAAGTACAGATAACCTCAAGAGTCATTTGAGAGTTCACACTGGAGAGAAGCCATTTGTATGTGGTCAGTGTGGAAAGAGTTTCTCTTATAAAGCAACCTTTTCTAAGTGATGTTTCATTAACAAATTTCAGGAGGAGCTCGCGCAGATAATTAACACGGCCAATTCATCATCAGCAATCACTCCCTATCCAATCACTCTCCCTATCCCATTACTACAGTCCCTTTAAATAACCAAGCAGTCCTACCTTCAGCTATCTCTGATTCCAGCATTGGCACTCCCAATCGCCGCAACATGTCCGAGATTCACTCGTCCTCTGAGGATTATTCCTCTGATACAGACAAACCTGCAGCTCATCCGCCCTTTATCCAGGTCGCCGCTCAGGCCACCAGCGCTCCACAGGATCCACTAATCGAGCCCGCCGCTGCATCACGGGGCCGCAGGCCCTCACGCACCGCTGCTGCTCGCACTCCGAGCAGTGTTGTTTTAGTTTTAGTCAACGATGGCGAAATCATTTCGTTGACGCCACTTTTCATGAGGATAACGAGCCGATGACGAGATAAAAATGGCTCGTTGATGACTAAAACATGACGAGACGTGCGTGAGTTTTCGTTGATGAGACGGGTGGTCCGTCAGACGTTTAAAATGCATGACATTTCTGCTTATCGTGCATGCCAATCAAAACCTTAAACGTTTTGATGCCGCTATGGCAAGCCGTTTTAGCATTAAATACTCTTTGCCATACTAGCATGGCAAGCCGTTTTAGCATTCCATCCTTGTTTATCTTTTATGTTTTAAAACATTCCTTATTGCAATTATTGGTGAAAATAGTCGATCCGGAAGCTCACATTGTGTTGAACTAGATCTGCTATTTTCAGAACTTACAAGTGACACTACCCAACAGCAAAATACTTACCGACCTACATTAATTTGTTAAAAGACTTTTTCCCCTTTTTAGACTAAAACCTTTTTGGCTTTCGTCGACTAAAATTGGACTAAAACTAACAAGCATTTTAGTCCATAAGACTAAATCTAGGATGGTTGTCAAAAACAACACTGCTCCGAGACGCCAGCTTACGCTTATGCAGAGCCCCCTACTCCACGTCAGGACGCAGCAGAAGGCCGTCACCGAGCTTGGGCCACGCCCCGGACACCGCAGTCTCCAGCCACGCCCATCCCGCTCGATCCTCGAAGCGGGAGCTCGCCGCTCATGCTGTCAGAGAGCCGGCCATCGCCTCCACAAGCCGCCGCAGCAGCACGAGCTCGCCCACTCCAGCAGCCGATTCCCGTCCGCAACCCTTGCCCCTCCTTTCTCTCCCCTTCTCATGGCCCGCAGCACCGCCTTCCGCTCATAGCACGAGCATTCCCCCGCTCATGCCACAAGCACCGGCGCTCCCCATTCCCCCTCTCTTCCCTTCTGTTTCCTCCGCCCCAGGAGCCGTCCCCAGCGCGAGCATGCCTCTACCCTCGCAGGCTCCGACGCACGCCATTCCCCCTCTCTTTTCCCCCTTCTTTTCCGTCCCAGGAGACGGCCGCAGCTTAGGTTTACCGCCACTACCGGTCCCGGTAGCCACTTTCCCTCCTCCTCAGGCCCGTCCTCCCTTCTCATTGGCCTCAGCCACACCCCTTCCAGCCCCGCCAAACGCTTTAGCGCAGGAACCTCCCCCAGTTTCCAACTCCATCAGGACCCAGATACTAGCAGGTCTCACACATGGATTCCACCCCGGCGTCCTGAGCCTCCCCTCCCAAAACCTCATCTGCCCAAATCTCCACTCCGCTCTCACCGAACCTGAAATAGTGGACGGCTAATTAAAAAGAAATAGACTCAAATTTCATGATAGGCCCCTTTTCTGTTCCTCCCTTTAGCATCTATCGAGTCAGCCCCATCGGCGTTGCCACCAAAAAATTCTCAGGCAAAAACGCCTCATAAATTGATCTTTTATCTCCGCATAATTCCCCATTCCTTAGCATTAACAGCCTCATTCCACTCGAAGAGTTTTCTCTTCACTATCACGACGTCGACCAAGCCACTACCTTGATTAAAGCAGGTCGCGGCGCTTGGTTGGCCAAAGTCAATATTACTTCTGCTTTCAAAGTTACGCCCATCCACCCAGATTTCTGGCACTTATTTGGCATTTGCTGGAAAAACGAATTCTATTTCGCTGTCCGCCTCACATTTGGTTGCAAAGCAATCCAAAAAATCTTCGACACGCCGTCGGAGGCAATTTGCTGGATCCTCTCCAACAATTACAGTTTACCCTATCTGATTCATCTTTTAGACGATTTCTTAATCATCCCACCCCCAGATTCCGTCCCAGCCGCACACCTCTTGACATCCCAAAGCTTTTCTCAGAGCTCGGGATTCCCCTCGCCCAAGACAAAACCGAGGGTTCTAGCACTTCCATCGAATTTTTGGGCATCAATTTAGATTCCCAAAAATTCCTGGCTTCCCTGCCCAAAGAAAAGATTGACTACTAGAACAATTCTAGTAGCTTCCACTTTGTTAACAAACTGTTGTTGTACAAAACGCGAGCTGCTATCCATTCTGGGTCATCTAAATACCGCGATGCGCATCATCCCACAAGGCCGCCCCTTTATCTCCCATCTCCTCTCCCTCTCCTCCTCCGCCCACGCCCTTGAGGACCGCATTTCCATAACTGATTCTTGCCGCAAGGAGCTCAGCTTATGGATTTCCTTCCTTAAACAGTGGAACAGCTATCGTTCTTTTACAGCAATTTGGTTTCTTCCCCAATTGATATCGAATTATATACCGACGCCGCCCTCTCCGTCGGCTTTGGAGGTTTCCTCCGGGGCCGCTGGTTCGCTTCTACCTGGCCCCCAGAGTTGGCAAATTTACCCCTCCAGCTATCATCCTCAGCACTATTTGAGCTTTACCCATTAGTGGCCGCAGCTTCCTTATGGGGCAAAGAATGGTCCGCCACCAGCATCGTCGTCCAATACGACAACGCAGCTACCGTGCACTGCATTAACAAAGGCCGTTCCCACTCCCCCGTACTCATGCCTTTGCTCAGATGTTTGATTTGGATTTCAGCTCGTGACCAATTTATCATAACTGCAAAACACATCCCCGGGTCAAAGAATCAAATCGCTGACTCTCTCTCTCGTTTTGTTTTTCAGAAATTCAGATCGCTGGCTCCAGAAGCGGACCCGCTCCCAACCCCAGTCCCTCCTTATTCAGAACTGATATTCCCATAACCCTCCCCCTAAGGCCTCTTCTCGAAGCATCCATCGACTCCATTCTCCAAGCAGTCTCCCTCAGGACTCTCCAATCCTACCCCACAGCGTGGAAATGCTTTAAAACTTTCCACGCCGCCTACAGCTTACCTTTCCCCGTTTTATCCCTGCTCACTGTCACCTCATTTATCTCCCACCTCAATTCCCATAAAAAACCTCCAAGCTAGCTCCATCAAAGCATACCTTAGCGGTATTCAGTTTTTTCATAAACTGTGTCACGGCTCGCCTTCCCCTCATATAACTAATTCCCAGACCTCCCTTCTCATCAAAGGCATCCAAAAAACCCAGCCCAACCGCCCAGACCCCAGACAACCTATCACTTTAAATATTTTGACCAAATGCATCTCCTCCCTCTGCAAAGGCTACCATTCCATCCACACTGCCCACATACTGGACGCCATGTTCATCCTGGCTTTTTCGGTTTCCTCAGATGCTCTGAGCTCGCCATTACATCCAGTTTTAACCCAGCCATTCACCCCACCTTCTCCGACCTAACCGTGCTAGACGGCGATACCATCTCTTACTTTATTAAACAAAGCAAGACAGACCAAATAAAGAAGGGCCATTTCATATATATTTTTAACCTCCAAACTCCCCTCCAACCATTCCAAACCCTCCTAGCCTTCCTTTGCCACAGGAAATCCCAATCCTCCCTCCCCTCTGACCCCCTCTTTACTGATGATGCCAACCGCCCTGCCACACGCTTCTGGTTCCAAAAGCACCTGAAGTCTGTCTTGCTTCTCTCTGGTACCCCAGCAGACAACTTCTCCAGCCATTCATTTCGCATAGGCGCAGCAACTACAGCCGCCCAAAAAGGTCTCTCCCAACAGCAGATCCAAGCGCTCGGCCGCTGGTCATCTGAAGCTTTCAAGAGCTACATTCGAGCAGATCGCTCTTTTATCAGGGAAACACACCAAACCCTAATCGGCCAACCCGTTCTACCGCCAGCCCACCCCCGTCCACGCCATCTCTAGCCGCTTCAACCACCCCCTCGGCGTCCCTTTTCCTTGGGACATCCTGCCTTCGTTAAAACCCCAGCTTATTCCCCTACGCGCAGCAATGCGCGCCCCCGCTGGAGCCCCCCTTACGCACAACAGTGCTCGCCCCGCTTTTCCCGTCACGCTCAACATCGCATGGCTCCTGTTCAAGCCCCCACTTATCCCCTATACGCGCAGCAATGCACGCCCCCGCTGGAGCCCCCCTTACGCACAGCAGTGCTCGCCCCGCTTTTCCCGTCACGCTCAACATCGCATGGCTCCTGTTCAAGCCCCCGCTTATCCCCCTATATGCGCAGCAATGCACGCCCCCGCTGGAGCCCCCCTTACGCACAGCAGTGCTCGCCCCGCTTTTCCCATCACGCTCAACATCGCATGGCTCCTGTTCAAGCCCCCGCTTATCCCCTATACACGCAGCAATGCGCGCCCCCGCTGGAGCCCCCCTTACGCACAGCAGTGCTCGCCCCGCTTTTCCCGTCACGCTCAACATCGCATGGCTCCTGTTCAAGCCCCCGCTTATCCCCTATACACGCAGCAATGCGCGCCCCCGCTGGAGCCCCCCTTACGCACAGCAGTGCTCGCCCCGCTTTTCCCGTCACGCTCAACATCGCATGGCTCCTGTTCAAGCCCCCGCTTATCCCCTATACACGCAGCAATGCGCGCCCCCGCTGGAGCCCCCCTTACGCACAGCAGTGCTCGCCCCGCTTTTCCCGTCACGCTCAACATCGCATGGCTCCTGTTCAAGCCCCCGCTTATTCCCCTTACAGAACAGCAACGCCCGCTCATGCTAAAGCCACCCCGCTCGCTCCCCCCATGCCGCAGCAACGCCTGCTCATTCTAGAACGCCCCGCTCATTCCCTTTACGCACTGCAATGCCCGCTCTCACCATAGCCCCTGCTCGTTTCCCCACGCCGCTGCATTGCCCGCTCTCGCTAGAGCGCCCCGCTTATTCCCCCATGCCGCAGCAATGCCCGCTCTTGCTAGAGCGCCCCGCTTATTCCCCCATGCCGCAGCAATGCCCGCTCTGACTAGAGCGCCCCGCTTATTCCCCCTTTCACGCAGCAATGCCCGCTCACACTAGAACGCCCTGCTTATTTCCCCATGCCGCAACAATGCCCGCTCTGTCTAGAGCGCCCCGCTTATTCCCCCTTTCACGCGGCAGCCCCCGCTCAGTCCCCTTTAGCGCAGCAAAGCCCACACATCCTAGAGCACCTAGCATGTTTTCCCTACACCACAGCAGTACCCACCCCCAAGAAAACGCCATTCTTCATTCCCCCTAATTGCCACCCCACATAAGGTTCTCTTTGCTTTTCCTTCCCTAGCAGTGCCCGCAGCAGCTCCTCCCGCGCTTCCCCGCCGCTAATCGTCCAGCATCCCTCCAGCTCAAGTTAAGCTTTTTGGGGGGCCACCTGGCTGCTGTCCTGCAGTTATTTTGCACTTTGGGGGAGCGCTATTGGGTTCGGGCCAAAGGCCGAGCTCGGACCCCTCTCCCTGGGCAGGGGGAGTGCCCCGGGCTCGGGAATGACTACCGAGCTCGGAGCCCTCTCCCGGACAGCATGCCAAACACGCTTAACTTTACGCTGTTTATTATATGCAAAAGCGAACTAGTGAAGTGATGTTTCATTAACAAATTTCAGGAGGAGCTCGCGCAGATAATTAACACGGCCAATTCATCATCAGCAATCACTCCCTATCCAATCACTCTCCCTATCCCATTACTACAGTCCCTTTAAATAACCAAGCAGTCCTACCTTCAGCTATCTCTGATTCCAGCATCCCTCCCACCCCCCCTGTTTATTTTCTCCTCACCTCCAGCCAGGGGGGGAGCGCTATTGGGTTCGGGCCAAAGGCCGAGCTCGGACCCCTCTCCCTGGGCAGGGGGAGTGCCCCGGGCTCGGGAATGACTACCGAGCTCGGAGCCCTCTCCCGGACAGCATGCCAAACACGCTTAACTTTACGCTGTTTATTATATGCAAAAGCGAACTAGTGAAACATATGAGGATTCACACTGGAGAGAAGCCTTATACATGTGATCAGTGTGGAAAATGTTTCCCTTATGCAGATAGCCTTAAAAAGCACATGAAGATTCACTTCAGAGAGAGCTGTTTTAACTGCCATCAGTGTGGACTGAGATTCAGAGACAGGAGTCTTCTTAAGAGACACACAATGAGACACACTGGACAAGAGCCTTTTAAGTGTAATGACTGTGGAAAGACTTTCATTAATAAAGCAAACCTCAGGACTCACATGAGAGCTCACAACTGAGAGACGCTTTTCACCTGACAACAGTGTAGAAAGAGATAAAGAAAAAAAAAACTATATGGTTTTATAACAGTTCACACCAGAGAGAGGCCTCATTTGTAAACGCATTCTGGCAAGGAATTGTAAGTGTGGCAAAAGTTTAATTTCTGAATTCATCTGTTCATTCACTCTGGAGAAAATACGTTACCCATGGGCCTTTGAAAAGTGTGCAAAAGCATTAAATTCACTTTCAACAACTTTAAAGGGTTTGTCTTTTGTTGAAGGCTTAATTATGTTTATGAGGTTCACTGTAACATGTTCATACTTCCTTATATTTCATTATTATTCACGTTAATTTTGTTTCTAAAAATGGTCTGTTGAGTGGGCTCAGTTTGTTTAGCTGGCCCAGTGTGTTGTGAACATTGTCTGTAAACGCTGCACCGCTTACCATAACTGGTAGTTATCAGTTTGAGCCCGAGCCAGATCTGAAGAATATTATTGAAAAGGATCAACCTATACAAGCACGACTTACAAAACAATTCAGAATATGTTTTTTTTTTTTTTTTTTTTTTTTTTTGATTTTGGTAATTTTTAGATATGTATTAAAGTATGTATGTATTTTGTGAGAGACTCAGTGGATGTCATACATACAGCGTTTGTTTTACGTTAGACATTGTTGGGATAGGGAGGCAATTGTATTGGGGTGATAGACACACCTCATTTTGTGTTTTTCATGTAATGGTCTCATTGTGCACAGTGTGCCTTTTATTGAGGCCAATACCAAAAGACAACCATTTTCAATGTGGCATCAATTTCTACATTCTGTGGGTATAAAAAGCTGTTATTGTCAGCAAGTCATTCCAAGTTGATCATTTAAACAGCCATGAACACACAACGTCACTTAACAGACGAGCAGCACCACCTGGCCATGGGGCACCTTCGGGTCGGCGGCAGGCAGTCAGATGTTGCTCGTGAACTTGGTGTCTCAAAGTGTCATCAGCAGACATGCATCAAGACACAGAACTACTGGCAGAGTTCATGACAGACCCAGAAGTGGAGCCCCACGAGTGACAGACCGCAACGATGACCAGTACCTAAGGACCTATGCACTCAGATATCGTTATGCAACTGCCAGACAGCTGCAGGCCCGTTTACGAGATGTGAGGGGTACTAGGGTTTCCAGACAAACCATTGGCAACTGACTCCACCGCTTTGGATTGAATGCCAGACAACCATTGCAGGTGCCTCCACTGACACCAAGACACCGCCGTGAACGAATGCAGTGGGCACAAGACCATGTGACCCTGGACAATGCAGCAGTGGTCTACCGTCCTGTTCACTGATGAGTGAAAATGTGACTGAGGTATCTTAATGTAAACAAAACATCCCAAACTCACGCATTCTGCGTTCTACAGTTGATACTGACATGCAGAGCAGTTTCGAAATGCAGGGTACAGTTAGACCAATGTCAATCAATCGTCTGAGGTGCTGCTCAGATACAGTGAGTTTTGGACTTCCCACTGGTCCACCAATTGCCTCCACAGCAACTGAAGTGGTATGCCTTGTGTCCATTCGATTGGAAAGTAAAGAACACAGGTTCGAAAGACATTGCATCACCTCTTGAGGAAAATGTGCACGATATGTGTGAGTGATCAATATTAAACTGTTTGTACAAATAAAATATAAATAATCCAAGTACAGGGGCAAGTGCTGTATTGCTTCCTGGAGTCGAGACTGTAGTCTCTTTAAAAGCAATCTTGACAAAACATGTGAATAGAACAAATTCAATCAGAATAAAATACATACATGCACATATCAATGCACAATTTGGCACATCTCTTAAAATAAGACCCACAATACAGTAAAGATTCGGATGTTCTGAATGAAAGTCCACTACAGGCAAATTAGAGTTATTGCTTTATTATCAATAAAGAGCCCAAAGTAGTTTAATGGTTAAAACACTGATAAAACAAACTTTAGACACAGTGCTAAAAAAGTAAAAACCACATAACTACTACCGGTTCCTGCTAATGTGTTATTTCATGAAACTTTGTAATTTGGTGTACGTATTCATAGCATACGTAAAAAGGGTGCAACTTTCAACATAAAAAAATATACTTATGGAAAATTACCTGAGATTGTCCAGCATTTTCCTGTCGGGAACGATCCATCACGCAGGAGAACACAGCGAGAGAGATTGACAGTCGCAATGGAGTGACGTCAACTTCTCCGCTTCGATCGATTGGCTAGAGAAGGAGGCTGTCAATCACATCTGGTGGACCAATGGTGACGTTAAAGCCCGCCCTCATTTACATGAAACCAGCAGCGCAACATTTAGAAAAACAAGCGCAGATTGTTGAACCGAGAGCGAGTGAGCAAAGAGCGTAAACGTACGTAAACTAAAAATGTGAGCAGAAAACAGGATTTTAAGAGTAAATCAAATAACTGTGAATTCACGTTTCAGATTTGTGCGTGCAGGTGTATAAATATTTATCTTGTGCTTATTTTTCAGTTTGTGTCAACGTATTTTATTCTTCTGAATGTCTTTGCATTTAATTTTCATTTGTGTGCGATATATTTTTACATGCGTTTTCAAATCTTTGATTCACCCTTATTTTTGATCTGTGACCACAATACTTTTTAAGGAAATTTGACCCCATACTCCTCCTCAAGGATACTGACAATCTAAATAAAGGGTTAAGAGAAAGAATAAAGAACAGTCACAAAAACACCTCACTTAGTAAAGTGAAAACTGAGCACATATTCAGAACGTAGTACACTACCTCTTTATGAGTAGCATTTTCTTGCAATGATACAACCCTTCGTCCAAGACCTGCCTGAAGTAGCCTAAGCTCATCTGCCCCCTTAGGAGTTCTGTCAGTATGCTCTGGGAGCAAAAAGAATTGTATGGAGACTTTCCCTATTGATTTTGCTACTTGAAAACGCCGTTTACCCTGTTTTTTTTTGTTTTTTTTTTAAATATATATATAAATTAATAAATTAAATCAGCCCATAAAATACCATCTGTAATTTACACTGAGATATAGCAAAACCATAAAACCAAAATATCTTTGTACAAAACAATCCAATTTTCTAGTATTAAAGAAAAATGTATTATTATTTACATATTATGTACACTGTCTTGATATATGTTTTTTAATGTTTTTCTGTTTTGTTTTAAGATAAGTTGGTAGCATGCCACAGTTAAAGAGTAAACTGAATAATTTGGAAATAATTGTTACAGACCAATTGAGGGTAAAGAAAAAGTAGAAAACATCTGTGTGTGAGCTGAGACTGAAATTATCAGATGTGCAGTTGGCATCCTGGCTTTGTTACCTAGACAAATTGAGTTTTCAATCTTTTAATATTTAGATACTTTTTCAACAAAGTGACTGACTAAAACTTTTGTTTTCCACAGACAGAGTGATACAGGCTGTAAACAACATAAGAGTGTGTAAAAAAATTACATAATTTACATTAATGTTAAATTTTTATAACTAACCTTTGGATTTCATTGTTGACAGTGGGTGCTGGGGAAGGCCTGTTTGTCCCTGTATTAATACCAGGAGATCCACTTGGCTTTCCAGAGGCTGAGATCATCCCTGTACGTATGAGACCAGCAGGTCCACTAGAAGCTGTTCTATTGGACCCTGGTCAGGTAGGGGTAGGGGTGGGGTTGTGGCGTGCATCCTCCACACAGTCCAACAAATGTTTTAAATCAGTTTCTAATCGCTCTTCTGCAGCACTACAGTATGCCATCTGCCCACAGATTACCTCAAGCATCGTAACAGTAGGATCTAAACCAGTAATGACTGTTTAATTCATACTGGAAGCCAGAGAGCGACCTTGCTCTGAAACTCTACATAATTATGTACAGCAGAAGTAGTAGTACCAGGATATTCCTAATATGGACAAAGGTATCCAGTCATCGCTGGAGTGTAGCTGAATAAAACGCTGATAGAGAAATTTGAATTGCGGAAACTTGATGACAGTAAACATATGACTGTGACAATATATGGATTGTCTGTGTTCTTCAAGCAATCTTGGGTATTTTTATAAGAATATAGTATATTTATAATGCAATGCTAATCGACATAGTATTATACAGTGATAGAAGCTATAAAATAGTATGATTTCTGCCCCATTCTGTGATATGAAACCACGTAAAGATTATTAAAAAAGATTATTTCAAACACTCAACTTAGGTTATGAAGTTAATTTCGCAAAGGGTATATTTATAATGCAATGCTAATCGACATAGCTTTTATCACTGTGTATAATAATATAAAACAGTATGATTTCTGTCTCATTCTGTGATATTACAAAAGGTTATTTCAAACACTCGACTTAGGTTATTAAGTTAATTTTAGCAAACTAGATATCGGCCATCCCTATATATATATAGTGTATGTGTGCATGAAGAGTACCATTGCGGCAGCGAGGATGAAGCTGAGCCAAATGAAGCTACAGATGTGTTCTGGAGCCCAGCACATTAAATCAACCAATCAGATAAGGGGACATCGACAGTCTGGAAACCTCATTTGATTGGCTAGGAGATGAAGGTAATCCCGCCTTCCCCCTCATGCTTGCAAAACTCAAGTGAGTAAGAAAATCGTGCCAGAAGTGTAAGCGCAAGTATAAGAAAGACAGAACTGTACAAGATCGGGTTATTTCGGAAGCTTTTATCCTACGTACACAACAAGTCGTTTTTATTTTTACACACACAGATTAGTTTTACGCTATTAATGCGTTTTGCAGTTCTTGACACTGGTCGTTTCACTTGCAAAACTCTGTTTACAGGCTTACAATACATTTGGCCATATTTTGGCAAAAAAATAGTGCCAAAAGCCTAATGGTGCGTTCACACCGCACACTTTGTCTGCGTCAGGCAACGCTGCCAACGCATCTAGTTTGACGGATGTACGTTGAAGCTCGCAACGCTTGCTTTTTGGTGCGTTCACACCGCACACGTCAGGCAACGCATCTAGTTTGCACACTTCCCCTGAATAAACAATGGCAAACTAGTAGGGAGTGGACATTTTGTAATCTTCTCATGACCATGTTTCGGTAGCTAACGAAATGGGAAATAATTACGTTGAGAAAATATTTGATAACTTAGCCGACATCCCGATCTCTTCAGCGATCTTCATCCAAGCAAGTTCCTTTACATTCCTGTCTTTATACAACGACGAGGACGGATTATACAATTCTCTGCGATTGCAGACGGCTACAATGAGCAATATATGAAGAGCTCTTTTCCAAAACGCGATAAACGCCAAATTAAAAAAAAATGGGTTTAATTATGCCATTTTGCAGTGTACTGAACCTATTCACTGCTCCATAAATGTTTCATGCCAAATCGCTTTATTTCCTTGTTTAAAATGTACTGCAAGATGCAGTTTCTTTCCAAAACGCTATAAGCGCCAAACCTGTTTTTAATCTAAATGCGATATATCCTCTCGACCAATCAGAATTCGGTGAGCGTTCGATGCAATCTAACATGGCGGAGCTCTGAAGCGAGAGATGTTACGTCTTCAAAATGAGAGCTTTAAACTCGATTAACAATTTTGATGGCCTGGATGAGGCAGTGATAACTGCACCTGTGGTTAGAAAACGCAGACTAGACAAAGACAAAACAAAAAAGAAGGTTCGTCACTCAAGCCCTGCATGTTTACTAGTGCGTTTTTGTTTTTCAAACAGTGTTTTAAAATGAAAAGGATCCTCATCTACATTAGCGGGTAGCTTGTAAAAGTAGATTCCCTATTGTTTAGATGAAGGACATGCTTGAAGCGGTCGAAAGGGGAATCTACTTATTAGGGTTGGGCGATGTCGACCAATTCGGCATCGTACAATGTCTAATGGGAAACATCGCGATGGACGATGGCATCGTCGTCATAGGCGGGGGATTGGGGGGGTGGGGGGGGGTGATGGCTGTTGTTAAATAATTAATTCATAACGAAGCCTACCATTTCCACTACCTGACCCGCATGGTCTTTGTTTTACCCATAACCAAACTAGGGCTGCAACAGCTAATCGATAAAATCCATTTCCATTTATGCATAAAAGTTCATTATGACAGTCTGTGTTAAGTTTACTGAATGAGCGTCAAACATCCGGAACACAGACGGGGAGACAATTAATCCTCAGCGCAAAAACATTAATTGTGCTGAAACATCTGTCCTTGAATGTGTTAAAATACCAGATTTTTACCACCGCGGTGGTAATGGACCAACTACCGCAGGTGGCGCGGTGTTTTTATATATATCAAAATAAATGAGGCTCAAACATTAATAACAAACGTGCGTGTTTATTTTAGCAATTCGGTCAGTGAACAAGCAGCCTACAAAACGCTAAAATAAATAAAATAATGAATACATTTAAATAAGAAAGTAGCCTAAATAAGTGTTAAATATGCTATTAAACAGACATTCGTTGCAAAAAATTCCTAACAACCTGGACAGCTCATCGGAATTAATGGCCCGAGTCCGACTGGAACCTGACTTTTTCTTTCTCTTCCACATTGCACAGCTGCTGTTTTTAATAGCGAAGTAATGACATTTATTTTCGTTTCTTTAGTTTATAAAAAATGGGTTAATTATGCCATTTTGCAGTGTACTGAACCTATTCACTGCTCCATAAATGTTTCATGCCAAATCGCTTTATTTCCTTGTTTAAAATGTACTGCAAGATGCAGTTTCTTTCCAAAACGCTATAAGCGCCAAACCTGTTTTTAATCTAAATGCGATATATCCTCTCGACCAATCAGAATTCGGTGAGCGAATTCAAGATGGCCGCCAGGGTGCAGCCACAGTGTTTGGCAGGTCCTGTGTGTTTGCCACAAAAGTATATCAAAAGTATATCAAAAACCCTTGGATTGTGCCATGCTTGTCTGGTCTTCTCCTGTCTTTCTACCTCCTCTTGAGTTTAACGTGTCCAAGGAAAATGGATAACTTAACTCTCTATCCAGCAAAGAGGAGCCAACATCTTCTGTATGCAAGAATCCTGGATTGTGGTCATGCTAGGCCGCCCCCAGGTAAACTTGATCAAACAGCATCTAGATCATCTCCTGGGGTTGTGTATCTTTTGATGATAATACTTCTGGCTGGTGATGTTCAGCAAAACCCTGGACCTGTTTTAAGTCCTGTGCTACAGCTACAGCAGCTCCCTGGGCTAACACCACTTCTGCTGCCTGGGCTACAGCAGTTCTCTGGGCTAATACCACCATTGCTACCTGGGCTACAACAGATTCCTGGGCTAATTCCACCACTGCTACCTGGGCTACAACAGATTCCTGGGCTAATTCCTCCTCTGCTACCTGGGCTACAACAGCTTCATGGGCTAATTCCACCACTGCTACCTGGGCTACAACAGATTCCTGGGCTAATTCCTCCTCTGCTACCTGGGCTACAACAGCTTCATGGGCTAATTCCACCACTGCTACCTGGGCTACAACAGCTTCATGGGCTAATTCCACCACTGCTACCTGGGCTACAACAGCTTCATGGGCTAATTCCACCACTGCTACCTGGGCTACAACAGCTTCCTGGGCCAATTCCATCACTGCTACCTGGGCTACAACCGCTTCCTGGGCTAATTCCAACACTGCTACCTGGGCTACAACAGCTCCCTGGGCTAATTCCTCCACTGCTACCTGGGCTACAACAGCTCCCTGGGCTAAATCCACCACTGCTACCTGGGCTACAGCAGCTTCCTGGGCTAAATCCACCACTGCTACCTGGGCTACAACAGCTTCCTGGGCTAATTCCACCATTGCTACCTGGGCTAGAGCAGTTCCCTGGGCTAATACCACCACTGCAGGACCCTATTACAGCTAAGCCCAGTATGTCACCACAACCCATTACACCCATGCGTACACAGAGGAACCCTGTATTTAAAAACCATCGATCATGTAAGTTATTTCAGACTCTTAATCAAGCCAGAACTATATGGGATCCACAGTGTAAAAACAAAGGGCTCTTGGGTGGCCATCTGAACATACGCAGTATGGCCCCTAAGAGGGAACAATTGGAGCATCTTCTCATTGACTCAAATGTAGATTTCATGGGACTTTCAGAAACTTGGCTTAAACCCTCTTCCCCACAAGCAGTGGTATCATTACAAGGCTACAATGTCTTTAGAAAGGATAGGTATCAAGGAAAGGGGGGAGGGGTGTTACTCTATATGAAGGACTCTCTAAAATGTACACAAATAGTTTGGCCTAATGAAATCTCAATTGAATGTGTTGGAGTTAAAGTGTCACTTTCAGCAGAAATGTCATTTACTGTTTTATGTCTTTATCGTCCACCTTCAGCAAAAGTAGATTTTTATGATCAATTTAAAGTACTTCTGAGTTGTTGTGACTTTAATAATGAGGTTATTCTAATGGGAGACTTAAATGTAAATTGGGACAACAAAAGTGATAGAAAGAAACTGAAAGAAATTACAGATAATTTTGGACTAACACAAATGATCAGTGATCCAACTAGAATAACAAATCATTCTAAAACTTTAATAGACCTGGTATTCTCTAACAAACTAGAAAGAATGACAAAAACATACAATTTCTTGACTGGCTTGTCTGACCACAATGCCATATTCTTCTCTAGAAAGTTGACTAAAAAACGTTTGAGAGGTGTTAGTAAAAGCACTAATATAAAACAAACATTTATTCCAAAGAGCCAAGAACAACGTTTAACTGCAGCTTTAAATAATTTTGATTGGTCAAATATATTATCTTGTGATGACACAAATAAATGTTGTGATCTACTATCCTCCTCTATTAAAGGGGTTCTGTCTCACTTTCAGAAAGCGGGTCATTTAAAGAAACGAGTTTATTCCTTGCCTTGGTTCAATAGTGAGTGTAAACAGCTTATGACTCTCAGAGACAAACTACTTAAAAAAATCATTACAATCTGGATTAACTATTGATCGATTAAATTTTGTATCTGCAAGGAATAAAGTTACACAAACTTTGAGAATGGCAAAAGCTAATTTTTTCATGACTGTAATTAATGGTGCCAAAGGAAATTGTAAGCTAATTTGGGAAAATATTAACAAACTCCTTGGTAAAAATAAGCATAATGCTGATAAAGACCTTGAACTCAAATTTGACAATGAATTGGTATCAGAGCCTTTCAGCCTAGCAACTAAATTGAATGATTATTTCCAAAGTACCATTGATGAAATTGCACAACTGTTTTCTAATTCTTGTGACTCTCAACAAAATATTGGCAACACCGACCTCCATATGGATGCCTCAACTCAAAATTCAAAGTTTAATATTCAAATAATTACAGAAAATGAAGTAGAAAACATAATCTCTAAATTGAAAAGTTCAAAAGCAAGGGATGTGTTTGGATTTGATACCAATCTTTTGGGCCCAGTTTTTCAAAAGTAATCCACTAGGATTTTGGATAACGGATTGGATCAAATCTTGAAAATGGGTTTTTCAAAAGAAAAAATGGATTACATAATTGGATTAGATCACGTAATCCAATCTTGGTTTGGATCCGGATCAAACCTTTAGTTTGGGTTTTTCAGAACTTTTTTGTAGGATTTGGATCACTTTGATCCAAAAATTCTGTATTAACCTGATCCCATCAGAAGGGTGGATTAAGCGTGGATTTCATGCCCAAAATGTAATGAAAACTTTAAAAATGTATCAAATAATACTATATTTGATCATGCAGTATCTTACAAGATATCCTATTTATTCATAAGGTTTTAATTTTATTTGTTCATCCGTCAGGCTATAGTGATTAGGTAGGCTTTAACGTATTTAACCTTTCAGTAGGGCTACAGCAAAATAGAAAGAGTTTGGCCTCATAAAATAATCCCCCAAACCACTGTCAAAATTGACCAAAAACGTCTCGGGTTACTATTGTAACCTTAGTTCCCTGAGGGAACGAGACGCCGCGTCAGGAACGCTATGGGGAACGCCATTGGCGGGCCGCACTCTGAACTATGTCTAACAACCAATGAATGACGGGGGTGACGTCACAGGCGCGGTGACGTCACCGACCGGGAAGTATAAAGCACGTGCGTTTGAAGCCGGCGGCAGCTCTTTTAGGAATGAAGCGAGCGCCGCAGGGTGCGGGAATTATGGTCCGAGACGCGGCGTCTCGTTCCCTCAGGGAACTAAGGTTACAATAGTAACCCGAGACGTTCCCTTCCGGGAACTCGAGCCGCGTCAGGAACGCTATGGGGAACGAGACTACCAACGCCCCCATAATTTCCGAGCCCTGCGAGTGTCTGCTCAACCAGGGTGGAAAAAGAGAGAGCCCTTGTCTAGCATTACGCGGACAAGAAGGCCCTGTAGTCCTCGGCCCTCGGGCACACGAGGAATGGTAGTCTTCCTCTGTCTGGTCGCCAGCCAGAACGAGAGGTACTCCACGGCCCTCAGGCACACGCAGAGTCTTAGTCCTTTGTCTGGGAGTTAGCCAGAACAAGAGGGACCGAATAACCACTGTCTAGCACTCGGCGGACAGATGGTGTGGGAAGTCCTCGGTCCGCAGACCCACGAGGACGGTGAGCTCGACCTCAAGGCTCCTCGGCCCTCGGGCACACAAAGAGAGGGTGATCCTTTGTCTGGGGGTTCAGCCAGAACAAGAGGGATCCAAGGCTCGGCCTGGAGCTCCGCCAGGACGCGAGGGAATAAGCCATTGTCTAGCATTACGCGGACAAGAGGGCACTGCAATCCCCGGCCCTCGGGCTCACGGGGAAGACAGTAGGTGCCTCTGCCTGGTAGCCAGCCAGTGCATGAGGCACTCCTCGGCCTTCTGTGAAGGCAGACGAGGAGTCTTAGTCCTTGGTCTGGGGAAAGCCAGAAACCAGAGGGACCGGAGTACACTCGGTCTGATAGCATCCTGCGTCAGAACACGAGGAGAATTAAGCCATTGTCTAGCATTCCGCGGACAAGAGGGCTGTACAGTTCTCGGCCCTCGGGCACACGAGAACCGTGACCTCTGCCTGGTTCGCCAGCCAGTGCGAGAGGCACCCCTCGGCCCTCGGGCTCACGAGGGGTCTTAGTCCTTTGTCTGGGGGTTCTGCCAGGACAAGAGGGACTGAAAGGGCTTTTGTCTAGCTTTCACGGACAAAAGGGGTAAAGTTTTGCAGATCTCTTATGAGTGGCGAAACGACTTCTCTTCTTTCCGCAGAAAGAATGCGCCTTGAGAAGTCTCCTCCTGGCTAGGGAGGTGGCTGACCCTCTAGGCCTAGCGCACTAGGCCGAGAGTACAGCCGAGCCTGGAGCGGCTCTGAGGTCGAGCTCGTAATACCTAACGAATGTTAGGGGCGTGGACCAACCCGCAGCATTGCAGATGTCTTGTATGGGGACACCTGCCGTCAGAGCCCTCGAGGCACTCATGCCCCGAGTAGAGTGAGCCTTGAGTCCCAACGGTGAGGGGAGATCAGAGGACTCGTAAGCAGTAGTTATGGCATCGATGATCCATCTACTAATAGTGGGCTTTGAAGCTGGGCTCCCCCTCTTAGGGGGGCCGTAACAGACAAACAATAGCTCTGTTCTACGCCAAGTGGCAGCTCTGTGGACGTATGCATCTAAGGCTCTGACTGGGCACATGCAATTTAACTTCCTGTGGTTCGGCTCCGCGAACGGAGGAGGATAAAACGCCTGCAGTGTTACTGGCTGCGGTGCTAGGGAGTGGACCTTCGGGACGTACCCGACCCTGGGATATAGAAAGGCCTTGGCCATCCCTGGGGCAAACTCTAAATGAGATGGGGCCACTGAAAGGGCCTGCAGATCGCCTACTCTCTTGAGGGAGGTGAGTGCTAACAGGAGCGCCGTCTTAATTGTGAGGGCGCGGTCCGTAGACTCCTCTATGGGCTCGAATGGAGGCTTGCAGAGAGCTTCTAGCACCACAGCGAGGTCCCATGTGGGGACCCTGGGTGTCACTCGAGGCCTCAGCCTGAGCGCACCGCGGAGGAACCGTATGACCAAGGGCTCTCTACCTACTGAGAGGCCACCTAAAGGGGCGTGGTAGGCACTTATGGCCGCCACGTATACCTTTAGAGTGGAGTGAGCTAGCCCTGCGGATAGGCGAGACTGTAGGAACTCCAGAACTGTACCGACCGGGCAGTTGACTGGGTCCAGGTGGTGCTCGCGGCACCATCTCGCGAATAAGTTCCACTTAAGGCCATACAGTTTCCTCGTAGAGGGAGCTCTGGATTGGAGAAGGGTCTCAACAACCTCGGTTGAGAGACCCGCTCCTATGAGTTGTGCCCCCTCAGGGGCCACACCCATAACCTCCACCTCTCTGGGCGGGGGTGGCATATTGCGCCCCCAGCCTGAGACAGGAGGTCCCTCCTGACGGGAATCTCGCACGGAGAGCCGTCTAGGAGAGATACCAGGTCCGAGAACCATACTCGTGCCGGCCAGTACGGGGCTACTAGTAGCAGCCGCACTTGAAACCGACGGACCCGTTCCAGAACTCCCGGGAGCAGAGCGATCGGGGGAAAGGCGTACAGACGCAGCCTCGGCCACGTCTGTGCCATGGCCTCCAGCCCCAGTGGAGCTGGAGGAACTAGAGAGTACCAGAGGGGACAGTGCGATATCTTCTGAGTCGCAAACAGGTCCACCTGTGCCTGGCCAAACACTCTCCAGATCTGCCTCACCACCTCTGGGTGAAGCATCCATCCCCCGGGCCTCGGCCCCTGCCTTGACAGGACGTCTGCTCCCACATTCAGATGTCCAGGGATGTGGACTGCTCTCAGGGAGAGGAATTTCTCTTGAGACCAAAGGAGTATCCGGTACGCCAGCTTGTATAAGGGGCGTGAGCGGAGTCCTCCTTGGTGGTTTATGTAGTGAACCACCGCAGTGCTGTCTGTACGGACCAGCACATGTCTGTTTCTTAGGTCTGGGAGAAACCTCTTTAGGGCCAGGAATACTGCCAGCATCTCTAAGCGGTTTATGTGCCACGAGAGATGGTAGGCGTTCCATAGGCCTTGGGCTGAGCGGCCACGCATGACCGCTCCCCAACCGGTAAGGAAAGCGTCGGCCGCTAGCGTGATGCGGCGACCAGGCGCTCCCAGTACCGGTCCCTGAGAGAGGAACCAGGGTTTCCTCCACATGGCCAAGGCACGTAGGCAACGCCGCGTGACCTTGATCTTGCGGAGTGGGTTTCCCCTCGGAGAGAACCCCCTGGTCCTGAGCCACCACTGTAGTGGTCTCATGTGCAGCAGTCCAAAAGGTATCACGTTGGAAGCGGCTGCTATAAGACCTAACAGTACTTGAAACTGTTTGACAGTGAGTGACTGGCTTAGCTTTACTGCATTCACTGCGGTCAGTATGGAATCGACTCGTGCAGGAGACATGCGTGCCTGCATGGAGATCGAATCCCACCCTACGCCTAAGTAAGTGGTCCTCTGTAGTGGAGAAAGCACATTCTTCTTGGCGTTGAGTCTCAACCCTAACTCTTTCATGTGCGCGAGAACAGCACCTCGATGCTGAACCGCTAACTGTTAGTTGAGTATGCGGATGCCCTGGAGTCACAGTGGTGCCAGCGTAGCATCCACACACTTCGTGAAAGTGCGGGGTGAGGGAGCTAGGCCGAAAGGAAGCACTCTGTCTTGGTAAGCCTTGCCCCTGAAAGCGAACCTGAGATACTTCCTGTGCTGAAGAACCAGAAAGTTCACTAAGGGTACCAGCCTCTCGGGACTGGTGTCTGGATTTACTTGAGGAACTAACTCGGAGTCCTGTAACAGCGAACTGGCAGGAAGCGCCGGAATTAGCTCCTCGGAAAACCCCCGCGGGGGTTGCCAACTCTCCAGGGCCGCTACGTTTCCGGGCGGACCAGCTAGAGGATGCTCGCAGGAGATAGCCGCGCCCTGTAACACTGGCAGGGTTAGCTGACTCATCTCCTGAGGGCCACGAAGGGGTCTGAAACCCGCACCTGGAGGTACGGTGCAAACCCCCTCGAGAGGGGCTGCCCTCAACGGCCCTGAACCACAACCGTCAGGGCCGCTTAGCCGAGGACTTCCTTGACTGGAGGACGACCCTCAGGTCAGGCCTCTTCGTCTTGGAAGCCCCCGACTTAGAGCGCTGCTTTCCGGGTCCCCTAGGCTGGGCCGGGGGAGCACGGGCGGCAACGCTCTGCTTTTGTGCCTCTCTATGGGAGCTCGTACACGGCTGAGGCTGCTTCTTAGGTGGTGCAGCAGCCTCAGAGGAGAACACGCGGCGAGGAAGGAAAGTTCTGAACGCCGCCGCCTGCTTGCGGGCCTCCTGGTGCCTGGCCACAACGGTATCAACCGAAGCACCAAAGAGGCCAGATGGTTGCAGGGGGGCGTCTAGAAGCGTGACCCTGTCCTTGTCCTTTACGTCGGACAGGGTCAGCCAGAGATGCCTCTCCGCGGCCACCAGGGCTGCCATAGACCGCCCAACAGCACGGGCGGCCTCCTTGGTGGCGCGGAGAGCGAGATCTGCAGTTTTTTGCATCTCTGTAACGCTAACTTCCTCGCCGCTGCTGAACTCCTTCAGCAGGTCAGCCTGGTAGGCTTGCAGGATGCCCATGGTGTGAAGGCAAGACCCTGCTTGACCTGCTGCCGTGTATGCCTTACCCATCAGGCCAGAAGTGACTTTAAGGGGCCTGGTGGGCAAGGACGGAGCCTTCAAGGACGACGCCGAGCCGGGTGACAGATAGCCCGCAAGCGTCTGTTCAACCCGTGGCATCGTCCTATAGCCATTCTCCTCTGCCCCCCCCACATTTCCATAATTTTCAGCGGGGGAGAAAAGACGGGAGGAGTATGGCTTTTCCCACGATCTCGCTAGCTCTTGGTGGAGATCGGGGAAGAAGGGAAGGCTCCGTTTAGGAGGTGCTGACTTTGTCCGCAGGAAGCGATCATTTAATCGGCTTCGCTGCGGCTCATGTGATTGCTGTTGTTCTGCGGGCCATGTGATGTGTAATTTGGCTACCGTATTAGTCAGCACCTCTATGAGCTCCTCATAGTGAGGCGAGCGTGATGGCGGTTGTGGTTCCTCTGTTACACTTTCAATGTCAACCTCCTCGGAGGAAGACCAGAGGAACTCGGGGACCTCCTCCCGGGGGGAAGAAACCACAGCGCGGGCTTCCACATCCAGGAGGAGATCGCTCGATCCGCTGAGTGAGGGCGGAGATAGGGGATCACCCGTCCCCATATCCTCCAGCAGATCGAGCTGCGAGCCCCACGAGTGCAGCCGCCGCTCCGCCTCGGCGGAAGCGGGGCCAGACCCACGGGGCACGCTAGTGAAAGCCCCCTCCTCGAAGAGGGCTTTCCGGGAGCGAAGCAGACGCACCGGCAGGCGTTCACAGTGCTCACAGCCAGCCTTTTCGAGGGCTGACTGTGCATGCTCCGCTCCCAAGCAGACCACACATAGACTGTGTGTATCCCCACCAACAATGAAGCGTTGGCAGGGAGGGACACACTGTCTATGCGGGCGCTTAACCACCATCAAACTCTTTTTCTTAATAGGTTGCAAAGATGCCATTCTACTCAAATAAAAGTGTGTCAAACTGGACACAAAAACAGCAGAAATGGCAAGACAGACACAGACACAGAGCGCTCTCGCTGAATGACAAAAGCTGCCGCCGGCTTCAAACGCACGTGCTTTATACTTCCCGGTCGGTGACGTCACCGCGCCTGTGACGTCACCGCGCCTGTGACGTCACCCCCGTCATTCATTGGTTGTTAGACATAGTTCAGAGTGCGGCCCGCCAATGGCGTTCCCCATAGCGTTCCTGACGCGGCTCGAGTTCCCGGAAGGGAACAATACATTTTATTCAGTCACTAATTGATATATATATATATATTCATCACAATTGAAAATATTTTTGTTTTTAGAATATTTATTAGTTATGCATGCAATGATTACAGAATGACCAAAAAATGCAAAGAATGGCAATCACTGATTTTTGAAATCCAAAACAAATCCAAATCAGAAATAGTGTCTAACTATTGCATGCGTCCCTTGTTGCATGTCCTGTTTGCTCGTTCTGGCAGAATGCAGGAGGTTGGTTTGTGTTGTAGGTCTCAGATGAGTGGACTGCTGGAAGAGAATGGGGTGTTTTTTTTTTTTTTTTTAAATGTGTGTGTTTTAATTTCAAATAAAAATAAACTTATATTGACCCCACACTGGCTATTCTACTTGTTGCTCTTTACATATCTATAGTTCTCCATTGTGATTTCCTATCCTGTTTGAGCACTGGTTATCCAGATTTGGTGATCCTGAAAAGTTCCTATCTGGATCAGATTGATCCAATCCGATGTTGCTTTGAAAAACTGGCTCAAAAGTAAACTGGATTACGTGATCAAGGATCGCAAAATAAAGGATTACTAAATCCGGATCAATTTTATCCGGATTAATCCTTTTGAAAAACCGGGCCTTGAAGCATTATAAATCGTGTATCTTGGTGCTTGTGACCCATCTTATTAATTTATCAATCACGCAGGCAGTCGTCCCTTTGAGTTGGAAGGTGGCAAATGTCATACCAATATATAAATCGGGTGATAAATTAAACCCTGCTAATTATCGACCTATCAGCATACTCCCTATCTTCTCAAAGATAGCAGAAAAGTGGGTCGCTAACTCTATTATTGCACATCTTAATGTTTCCGATCCGGGTTTGCATTCTATGCAATTCGGATTTCGATCTCTACACTCAACTGAAACGGCTGTCTGTGTGTTTGTTGAGAAGGTGAAGTCTTATTTAGATAAAAACAGTTGTGTTGCGGCTGTTTTTGTTGACTTTAAACGTGCGTTTGATACTGTGAACCACCTTATGCTCCTGTCGAGACTGTCAACATTTAACTTTAGCAATCAAACCGTTAAATGGATACAGTCTTATCTATCAGATAGAAAACAATGCGTGCAAATAAAGAATAGTAAGTCACCCTATCTTCACTATACGCAAGGTGTCCCTCAGGGATCAGTTTTAGGCCCCCTGCTATTTTCACTGTATGTAAATAATTTGCCCAATGTGTGTAAAAATGTGGACATGATTATGTATGCAGACGATACGGTAATTTTTACACAAGCTAAAAGTGCTGAGGATGCACCCCATCAGCTTTCATTGGCCTTAAATGACTTACAAAAATGGCTGAATGATTCATGCTTGTGCATTAATGTTAAAAAGACCGTATCAATGTTTTTTAGTAAACCTAAAACAACCGTGGGCGGAGTAAAAGTTCGCATGGGTGGTCAAGAATTAATTAATGTTGAGGAATTTAAGTATTTGGGAGTGCTAATAGACTCGAAATTATCCTTTAAAAAACACGTTAAAAAAGTAGTGAAAACTGTAAATGTTAATATACAGAATTTTAGTCACATTCGTACATCATTAACGGATACAGCAGCGATTACATTCCTGCACTCTATGATACTGGCTCATATTGAGTACTGTATCACAAGTTGGTCCTATACGAGTCATGCAGCTATTGGGCCAATCGAAGTATGCTACAAAAGAGCATTGAAAATTTTAGATAAGAAACCTTTGTCATATCACCATTGTCAAATTTTAGATAAATATAGGTTCTTAAATTTAGCTAATTTCAAATTATTTAAATCAGCCTGTCTAATTTACAAGGTTATACATGGTCTGGCGCCTCCACCATTGAGTGATTTTATTAAACAAAAGTCTAGCAGTATTGCCGGGTCTCGAGTGACTAGAACCACTATGAGAGGTGATTGTGAATTGGCATTTAGGCGGACCGCCTTTTCACAGAATGTCCTGTCCTATCAGGGAGTGAGCTTCTGGAATAGTATTCCACTGTCAGTGAGGGAAAGCACAAGTCTTCCTACCTTTAGGAGTCATTTAAAACTGTGGCTGAGGGACATACAAACATGTGATCATGTTTAGTTAATCATTATATATAAGACGTAAAACAGAGTTAGTGCATTACAAAAAGGAATACAATTATTAGTGCAATACGGGTTGTGCGATAAGAGACAGTGTAACATGGGTTGTTCAATAGGGATCAGTGTAATGCGGGTAAGTGCAATATAGAATGGTGTAATATGGGTCAGTGCAATATCAGGTCAGTCAGGGCTTGTGCAAAATTGGAGTGTGTAATACAGTTGATGCTTTTTGGTTTTCTATTTTGTCCTTTGTTGCTCACTCTTGTTGTTATTGTTTGTTCTAACATGATTTAATCACTGTTTTTGTCCTTGTCTCTCTGTATATAGTTTGTATATATGGCTCTGTATGTATTTATTAATTTGTGTGTAACACCAACCTGCCAGGGGGTCTGCAGATGGAAATTAGCCTAAGGCTATAATCTGACATATTTACATTTGTGAAAATGTTCATTAATATGTATTGTCCCTTTTTTCTCAAATAAATAAATAAAATAAATAAAATTTAGAAATATATTTGGAACACGTTTTGTTTGTAAAATTCAAGTTTTTGTTTTTTAAAGTAACGACCAAGCGGTTAATGGTCAATTTATAGCCTTCTCAAGTCATCATAATTTAAAATCCATAGATATAAGAAAAACCTTAAAGCATATCACAATATTAGTTTATTCGTTTAACCTAGATAAATCCTAACTACTAATAGGCGCATATCTAATCATTTTGCAGAGAGCTTTTTGGAGAAGCGCATTTGCACGACATGGAGATGCCAGCGCCATGTGAAACTTAATTTTTGCTCATAAAGGTAAGAGTAAAATTTACTTTAAACTATTACTTAACTAGGCTACTATGAAACGAAATAATTCAAATCAAAAACAAAACTCATTCATTCACGGGGCTTTGCGACCAGCTTAACACTACTGCGTGCATTTGAACGCGGAACTCTGCTGGAGGCACTTGCACTCGCTGCTGTTGACGGGACACTAAACACAGCCGCGGCAGAATAAATAGCAGAAACACTGTATTTTATGCTTGTTATAGTGTGTTTTTCTTCTGATTTTTTTTCTTTATTACGAATAATCGTTAGTTGCAGCCCTAAACCAAACCATAAATAAATAAAGATAAGTTACACACAAATTACCACCTGCCAATCACTTTTTCCGCCTCATTTATTAATGTAAACGAACATAGTTCGTGTAATTTGTTTGGAGTTCACTGTAATTTGTATTGTGATCGCTACCAACTTCCTTATTATTTCCTCATAATAATAGTAATAATAATAGTAAAGTAAGTAAAGATGCGGAAATTGAAAGCATGCATTTCATTTGGCTGTATAGTGTGATTTAAGTGTGCGTTTTTCGCGAGCGGGTTGCTGCTGCGGCGGGGGTGGGGCTATGGATCGCGATGCCGGATCAGCATCGCGATGCCTATCGGCCATCGACGATGGCATCGTCTATCGACCCAACCCTACTACTTATACATATCTATGGGTACAGCAACGATCAAGATGTGATTGTTTACACTGTCGGTCATCAAGGATACGCAGAGAGAATGTGGACAGCCACGCTTTCGTTTTCAAAATTCTCCAAAAGTTTTGGTCCATTTACAATGAAACGCAACACCGGAGTTTTCAAACTAAAATACGCAAACTAAAAGCTGATGATAAATTTAGTTTTATGAAAGACCAAACAAGGTTTACAAGGACTGGACCATACTTCTCCTGGACATAACGCAAGTGGAAAGGCAGCATCTGATAGTCTAAACAAATTAAAAGACTGACATTAAAAATAAAGATTTATATTAATTTATAGTATGAGTCCCTTATGCCATATGTTGCATGTTTTCTTGTTTTTTTTTATAAGACATAAACGAGCAATGTTTTAGAAAAAAAAAGAATGGATTTGTAGCGTTTTGAAAAAAAAAAAAAAACTTTGAATGTATGATCGACAATATTGTTGTTTCATTTAACAATCATTGTTTAACATGTTCAGAATGAGCCAACAGACCATTTTAACAGGATAAATTGAATATAAACAAAATATATGGGTTTGGGCAAAAAATGTTATTTTTCTTAAAACTATTAAAATGGATTTATAGCGTTTTGGAAAAGAGCTCCTCATATTTAGCTGTTACAGGAACCAATGTACAGCACAACTTACCACGAAGTAGAAGGCAATAAAAAGGTAAAATAAAAAATGAATAGAAAAGAAAAGCCGACCTCCGCATTTTACTTTGCAGAGTAACAAAAGTCCAACAGTGAGTCCGCCAGCTAACAGAAACTTAAACAAAACAACGTCTCGGAATTATTGCTCAGCATTTAACCCTACTTATCTGTGCCAAACTGTTCGATTGCAAATTTCCATGCTTCGTTTGCGTCGGTGAAAAGCCTCTCTCCTTCATTGTACATCACCCGCAGCTTTGCTGGATACAGAATACCGAACTTCACACCGGGTTTATCCCGAAGGATCTGCCTTACTCTGGCAAAGGCTGCCCGGCGTTTGACCACAGCCGAGGGATAGTCTCTGAAGATCTGAATGGAGCGACCGTTAAAGGTTAGCTTTCTCTGTGATGATACTTTTCGCATGATGTTTTCCATGGTATGGCCAAAGTGTATCCGAGCAATGAACTGCCGCGGCGGGTCACTGTCCTCAGGCCGGTGTGATGTTTATTGGATTCACGTTTTTACAAAAACACACGGAGACACAGGTTTCATGCAACTCGTAACTTTTACTCCACTTTCTTATTCCCCCTTTTACAGGTTACACCCACCATGTCTTTAGCAGGAGAGCACCACCCTCAGGTAAGGAATAATAATACAATTCTCATACATCACATCTCCCCTCTTAAGAAATAAATTCCTTAACAGAATAGCAACTACACATTTACTATTATAATTATTTTCTCAATTACCCACTACAACTTAAATCAATCTTGCTGTCACAACCAATTAACTATAAACATCTCTTTACTCTTTTTAACTCCTCTTTAATGTTTTCATGGAGAATAGAGCTTTGGTGGTCTAATCAGTCTTCCCCATCTTGATCTTTTGACCTGTTCTTCCATGTCCTTAATTGGTGTCACAGGTCTTTTCACTGGTGACAGTGCAGGTGATTGCACCGGATAATTACTCTCTGCAAGCTCTCTGTTTGCTGAAGAACATTCATCCAACTCGATAGAGCTTGGTTTCGGAAATGTCATTTCTCTGGTTTTCAGCAGGTCTCGTTCGATTTCTTCTGAAGATGTTTCCGTCAGGCCTTTGAATCACATATGATCTCGGTTTTTCATGAGTCCTCAACACAATTGCTGGTTGCCAGTTGTTTTTGACTTTCACTCTCACGTTCTCTCCAGTTGCAATAGGTGGTAACTGTTTTGCTCCACAGTCAAAGTAACTTTTCTGTTTAAGGTTTCTGTCTGTCCTTGATGTCTTTGTGTACATTTGTGTACAGTTGTGGTCTCAACAGCTTTGTTGATGTAGGCAATTTTGTTTTCAGTCTTCGACCCATAAGCATCTGTGCAGGAGAAAGTTTCACACCATCCATAGGAGAATTTCTGTACTCCAATAGTGCAATATAAGGATCTCGTTGGCTCTCTTGTGCTTTCTTTAACAGGTTCTTGACTGTCTGGATTGCTCTTTCACTTTGTCCATTTGCCTGAGGAAATCCAGGACTAGATGTGGTATGTCCAAACTCCCAACTTTCTGTAAATGCTCTGAATTCTGCACTCGAAAATTGTGGACCATTATCCGACACCACTTCATCCGGGATTCCATGTCTCGCAAAGATTGACTTAAGAGCTGTCACCACATGTTTGCTTATTGTTTGTGTGAGTTTAGCAATCTCCGGAAACTTTGAAAAGTAATCCACACACATCAAGTATTCACCTTGGTTGAAGTGGAACAAGTCAACACCGACTTTCGCCCATGCTCTGTCTGGAATGTCATGGCAGATGAGTGGCTCTTTGGTGTTACTCCGTCTGAAAGTATTACAGATAGCACACTTCAACACGACATCCTCAATTTGCTTTGCCATGCTGGGCCAAAACATCAAATCTCTTGCCCTCTCTTTGCATTTGACAATACCCAGATGTGACTCATGAACTCTTTTAAGCATGTCTGCTCTCAAGCTTTGCGGAACTACTATTCTCCAGTTCTTGAAGAGTAACCCATCAGAACAGGTTAGTTCTTCTCTGTAAGTCCAGTACTTCCTTATGTCTGCTGGAACGTCTCTTATGTCAGCAGGCCATCCTGTCTGAACTACTTTCACGACTTTTTGCAGCTCTTCATCTTCTGTTGTTGCTGCTCTGAATGTGTTCTGCTTTTCCTTTGAGATTGGCAGACAAACTGACAGAGTATGAACTTGTAACTCATCTTCCATTAGTGGTTCCACTTGTTCTTTTAGGTACGCTCGACTCAGAGTGTCTGCTATGTACAATTCCTTTCCAGGCTTGTAGCTGACACGTAGATCATATAGCTGCAATCTCATCAGCATTCTCTGCAGTCTCGGAGGAGCTTTTTGGAGAGATTTTTTGAAAACGGTCTCCAAGGGCTTATGATCCGTCTCCACTTGTACTGTTTTTCCATAGACATACTGATGGAACTTCTCGCAGCCATAGACAATTGCCAAGAGCTCTTTTTCTATTTGGGCGTATCTTTTCTGACACTCGGTAAGAGACCTTGAGCCGAATGCTACTGGATGTCCTTCTTGCAGCAACACTGCTCCAAGACCTTCAGCGCTTGCATCCACTGAGAGCATTATCTCTTTGTTGACATCAAAATACTTTAACACTGGGGCGTTACTCACAAGTGACTTCAGTCTTTCAAAGCTCTTCTGTTGTTCTGACTCCCAATGCCATGCTACATCTCCCTCTAGCAGTTTCCTCAATGGCGCACTTATGTCTGACATGTTTGGAACAAACTTGGACAGATACTGAAGCAGACCTAAGAACCTCATCAGTGCAGCTTTGTCCTCTGGTTCTGGCATGTTCTGTATTGCTCTGACTTTTCCTTTGTCTGGCTTCAATCCTTCTGCAGTCAGAATGTGTCCAACATAGCTGACTTCAGTCATCCTGATCTTGCACTTGGTTTTGTTCAACTTTAGATTAATGTCTCTGATTCTGTCCAACAGCTTTCTTAGTCTCATGTCATGTTGTCCCATGTCTTCACCCCACACCAGAATATCATCCACTATGTTCACAACTCCATCTAAGCCTTCCAGTCTTTGTGCAATGCACTTTTGAAACACTTCTGGAGCTGATACAATACCAAATGGAAGTCTCAAAAAACGGTACCTTCCAAAAGGAGTGTTGAACGTACATAGTTTGGAGCTCATGTCATCCAACTGTACTTGCCAAAATCCATGATTGGCATCAAGCACTGAGAAGACTTTAGCATTTGGCATCTCCGCTACAATTTCTTCAATTGTACGCAACGGATAATGTTCTCTCTTGATGGCTTTGTTAAGATCTTGTGGATCGATGCAGATCCTGAGTTTCTCTGGCTTCACTACTGTAACCATACTATTAACCCAATCAGTGGGCTCAGTTTGCTTCACAATGACTCCAAGATCTTCCATTCGTTTCAGCTCCATTTTGACCCTCTCTTTTAAAGCTATGGGTACTTTTCGTGGTGCGTGAATGACTGGAGCAACATCTGGGTTTAGCTGTATGTGATGCAATCCTGGTACACATCCTAAACCAGTAAACACGTCTTGATATTCACTCAGAATGTCAGTTTGGTCTTTGTTCTCTACTTTGTACACTCTTTTAATCAGTCCAAGTTTTGAGCATGCTTCTCTTCCCAGAATTGCTGGTGAATCTTCATCTACAACTTGGAATTCCAGATCAAACTCAGTGTCTTTGTACCCACACTTAAGCCATACTTTACCCTTTGTCTCCATCGTGTGGCCAGAATAAGTAACTAAAGTGCAGTTTGACTTCTTTAAAGTTGTTGTCTTGTTAGAAGTTCTCTCAAAATCTTTAAATGACAACACGTTGCACTCCGCTCCTGTATCTAGCTTAAAGGTAAGTTGACTGTTGTTTATGCTGAATTCTTGTGTCCATTTCTTGGCTTCACTTTCCATTGTAGAGACTGTATTCATTTGTGGCAGCCTTTTGCTAGCTTTTTGCTCACTTTGTTGAATTTCAATGGTACCAATAAATAATTCAGCATCTTGTTGTTCTATCTCATGGACTTTTTTTTCAAATCTTGTTTGTTTGTCCTTTTTCTGTGGTGTTTTGCACATGCGGCTAAAATGATTCTTCCTCGAGCACTCATTACAAATTTTTCCATATGCCGGACACTTCCTTGGCTCATGAACATACCCACATCTTGTGCACTCATCTTTCTCTTTCCATGTGTGCTTGAAATTCGCTTGTCTGGTCGATTTTTTCTTCGTGATTTTGTTCACTGCCACTTCTGCTTCTTCATGCAGCACTTTCAGATGGCTTTGTGTTATTTCGTTTGCACGACAGATATCCACAGCCTTTGCTAGGTTTAGATCTGTTTCTCTGAGAAGCCTAGCTCTCACAGTGTCATTGTTAACACCGCAGACAATGCGATCTTTAATCAAGTCGTCATTTAATCTTCCAAATTCACAATCTTTTGCCTTATTTTTCAAGTCAGTCACGTATGCATCAATGGTTTCGTTCGGTCCCTGTGCTCTCGTGAAAAACATATGCCTCAGATATGTAATATTCTTTCTTGGCTCACAGTATTCTCTAAACTTCTCTTTGAGCACTTCAAAATCATCCACATCATCATCAAAGTCCATGGTATTAAATACCTTCATGGCATCATCTCCCGCCACGTGAAGAAATGTCGCACATTTTACCTTGTCGCTCTTTTCTGCAATGCCAGTTGCGATGAGATATAGATCAAACTTTTGAATCCACTTTCGCCAGTTTTCCGCCAGATTCCCTTCAAAATCCAAACTGTTAGGAGGCTTTAACTGATCCATAGTTTTCTTCTGACACCATGTGATGTTTATTGGATTCACGTTTTTACAAAAACACACGGAGACACAGGTTTCATGCAACTCGTAACTTTTACTCCACTTTCTTATTCCCTCTTTTACAGGTTACACCCACCATGTCTTTAGCAGGAGAGCACCACCCTCAGGTAAGGAATAATAATACAATTCTCATACATCACATCCGGTCTTTAAATACTCTCACATTTCTCTCCTGCTTCATGTCTGCATTGTCTTTTGTCCTCAATGTTATTTTGTGTTCCTGCTCCAGCTCTAGACCTTGTTCTCTGTTTTGTTTAGTTTATGTTTAAGTTTATGTTTAGTTTGCCGTGTTGGCTTTGTTTGCTTTGTTTATTGTTTTATTATTAAATTCATTACTCTCCTGCATTTAGACCCAGACCTCCTTTGTCTCACGTGACACTTACGTCTACTAAAATTATCATGAGCTCAAAACATTAAAGCTAAAAAGTTTCCTTTAGAACCAAATGAAATAACACCATTTCAGAGCAGGCTGTTTCAATTTAAGGTTTATTTGTAAAGTTACAAGTTACAGCTTATTACAACTTGTATTAAACAGGTTCACATGAGTTTTCTCTCACTATATTGTATCTGAATGTCTCGTTGCATAAAAATAAACTGGCCATATCAGATTTACTGTAACAGGTTTTTGTATCAGAAACACATCGATTTCAGTCACTGTCACAGCTGCATAAGGGTACAAAACTCTGTTTCAGTCATGCATTTCTCCAGGAAGAATGTTATATCCGTATTTGTGTCAGTATATATCATTAGTCAGCATGCCATTAATTATACTTTTGGTGAGTATGCTAGTACAGTATTGCACTACTGATCTAACTAAAGTGGCAATATGTTTTATTCAGCTTGAGAAGGAGCTGATTCTCAAAGTTTTCTGAGTCCATTATTGCCCTCCTGGGACTGAAAATAAGCCCTGCTGTGCTGTAAAGATGTTCACAAGCTGCAGAAGTGGGTAAAGCAGTGTTGACCTGTAAAGACAACTTATGTCGAGTTCAGACTGCACGATTTTCAAAGCAATCGCGTCACAGATGTTTTCACACTGCAAGATGGATCGGCGACAGGAGGTTTCACACTGCATGACTTTACAATAGGAAGAATCGCTGACAACTTTGTCCCGGTCCGCAAATCGTCTCACAACCAAACACACGCGAGAAGTGACATGGAAACAACGCGAGGTCAGGCGTGCAAGTTCTCACATGAACAATATTTAAAAAGACTCCCAAGAACGCCCCCAAAAGATGTCTATACAAACTTCTAAAAAAATGATTTGCCAAACCTATGAAACCTCCTTCTATAAGACGATATATTTTAGCAAAAATGGTACAAAAAAAAATGAATGTTCCCATTTTATTTGTTTTGAGCCTTCATACAAACTAAATGAATGTGAAATCACCATCAAATAAACATAAGACTTCCAGACTCGCACTATTAATATTAATAATAATCGAACTTTGCTAGAAATAGTCTTTCATCAATTTATTAAATAATCTAGAAAGTGTCAGCAATATCTAATATGTGTTAAATAACAAGGGTTCCAGGTAATTCTGATATGTCTTAAATGTTGCATTACTGTAGTCATTTTCTATGACATGTCTGAACAAATAAACACCGTTTCAAATGGACCATATGTCTCCATTTTTGCTAACTTATGTTTCTTCAATGTAGAGATATTTACGCCATTTGTTTAGTTTTATGATCTACGTATTACACATACAACAATACATAAGTATTGCAATACATTTGAATACATATGACACACAAAAGTAATATTTTTTTTTTTCTTTTAAAAAATGCCCTTGTTTGCTGTTGGAATAAAACAGTACATTAAGGTTGTTAATGTACAGCAGTTACAGGAATTTGCCCAGATTTTCAGCGACTATCAGCATAATAACAGTCATTATCACAGAGATCAGGGAAAGTATCACCTTCAGACACTGCTTTCACATTTAACTCAGATATTGATCAGCGAGAACAAAGACATCAATTAAAGAAATTAAGCAGAAGCATCAATAAAGACAAAATGTGACACTTAATATGTGTATAAATACACATGTGAAATCTTGTTAAGCAAAATATATTCCCTTTATTTTTTATTTATTTTTTTATCTATCTGCTTTTTTTCGTAGGCTATGATTAAATTTTGACCAACATAATTACATTTTGCATTAATTGTTATTTACACACATCTATTTTAAGTAGCTATTTGCTCAAATAAATATTATGAACCAAATATTATTGCCTTTATAGTCCTGTAATTTGATGAAAAGATATTGATTTTGCATTTAAAAATAAGACCTTTAATAATAAATTCTATACTCTAACGAACAGGACTTTTATTTTGGCCTGGTGAAGACGTCATAAGGCTGCGCTGCGCTCCTGTCTGTGATTCTGCTGAAGAAAGGTGAGTGTTTTTAAATTTTTAAAGTGTTTAAATCAAAACAACTCGTTTAGAGAATTGTTTATAAAAATGTGAAATGAATTGTTAAATAGTGTAACTTATTAAGGTTATTTTGTGTGAATAAAGCGCTCAGAAACAGTGCATCTGATTTCGCACTTTATATCTGAACCAGTTTATCATAAAGACGAATTCAGTCAGTGATGGAGAAACGGATCTTTGAGAAATTCCGAGTCAATTGAATCAATTGATTCGCAAAATGATTCACTGTTTCGAATCAACACACGCTGCTGACCAAAACTGGAAATGCAACGAAAATAACATAATAATAATCAGCATGGGTAATGATTTTTTTATGAACCTGTAATACTTTAAATGTAGCATGCTATTTCAGTAAAGACTAAGTTCAACTTAATGCAAATAGGAATCTTTTGTGTGTGCTTTTTATTCATTTCAGTTTATTTTTCAATATTATTCTGATCTTAAACAGGACAAAGTGTTCAAACACACAGAAAAAACAGATCCATGCGACACAATTATAAAGATGGCGTTTTTCAAAGAGAAGAGTGAAGACATGAAGATTGAAGAAACATTCAGAGTCAAGCATGAAGACACTGAGGAACAAACAAAGCTGAACTCATTTGTTCATTATTAAAATGTCCAGCTCTACAGAAATTAATAGAACTTAATGTTTTGTGTAGTAATTAAACATTTTATTTGTGTAATACTAAAACTTGGATTTTACAATATTCAGAGCTTCAAAAACATCAGTCTGCTAGTAATATGAAACATTTCTCCAGTTGACACAGCTTACTATATTCACTGCATGCTGTCTACATTAGTTCTTGATTTATAGAGCTTAAAGAGCAGATAACATGGCCAGTACGTTTATAATAATGCATAATAATATGAAAAAACTATATAATAATAATAATAATAATAATAAATCATCTGTTATGACCTTGATCTTCTGTCCAGCTCAGTTGTAAATATATGTATCATCAGAAGTTGGTCTAGGATGAGTGTTTCTTCTCTTCTTCACGTAGCAGCAGCAGATGTGTGGAATCTTCTTCATATTAAGACCCACGATGTAAATTTGAGGAACAAACTCTCAATGAACCTTTAGCGACATTATTTTTTTCCAGACAAACTGAGACTAGCTTGTATATGATCCAATGAGTTAGTGCTGTTTTTTACTTTACATTTACAAACAGAATACATTTTGAGAATAATTTAGATAGTACCACACACAACTTGTGTACTATAGTAAAAATTACAGATAATGTACTCACCCCCTTGTCATCCAAGATGTTCATATCTTTCTTTCTTCAGTCGTAAAGAAATGGTGTTTTTTTTTTTTTGAGGAAAACATTTCAGGATTTCTCTCCATATAATGGACTTCTATGGTGCCCCTGAGTTTGAACTTCTAAAATGCAGCTTCAAAGGGCTCTAAAGCCTCGTTCAGACTGTCAGCCCAAATCCGATTTTGTCTAGATCTGGATGGAATCAGATTTGAATAACTGACTGTCCACACAGTCATATCGCAACTGTTCAAATCCGATTTGTGTGTCCATAAGCGTTCTTTCGTTTTACGGAATGTGCGTTGGTTTCTATGGCAATGCCGTTGCGTTATTATGCCAACGCTAAAAACAATAACAGCATTACAGTTTGCAATATAGATGCTGTCTTGCGATATGACAACGTTGCCGTCGCGCTGGATTATATTTCGTCTTCTAAAGCAGCGGCAGAAACGCAGGAAGCTGGAATGTGCGACTTTATTCTGTGCTGCCGTCTCCGCTGGTTTCAAAGCTCAAAGAGGTGCGTATACTAGCTGTATATTGTCTTTTCCCGCTTGATTTGCAGTTCGCAACAACACAAGCTTGTTTCTGCAAAGACTTTTGTTATGTTTTCCACAAAAACGTCTGACGTGTTTACGTTTTATGTGGCATGAAAACGTGAAAAAGCAGAAATCCGATTTGAATAGGATTCCAAACCACATACGAATGAAGCTCGAAACGGATTTGACCAAATCAGATTTCATGTAGTTCGTTGCTGTTCAGACTACCTAAATATGATCGGATTTCAATCGGATTTGCATACAAATCGGATTTGGGCTGACAGTCTGAACGAGGCTTTAATGATCCCAGACGAGGAGAAGGTACTTATCTAGCGAAATGATCGGGTATTTTTGAAAAACATTTACAACTTATATACTTTTTAATCTCAAACCCTCATCTTGCTGAGCTAGACAAGACAAGAATTTGAGGTTAATAGGTATATAAATTGTAAAACAATTTAGAAAATAACCCATCATTTTTCTAGATTTTCATTTTTTCCTTGGCTGTGATCAGTTAGAGCCCTTTGAAGCTGCGTTTTGGAAGTTCAAACTCAGGGGCACCATAGAAGTCCATTATATGGAGAGAAATCCGGAACTGTTTTACTTAAAAAAACAGTTTCCTTATGACTGAAGAAAGAAAGATATGAATATCTGTGATGACAAGAGGGTGAGTACATTATCTGTAAATTTTTAAAAGTGTTTCTAGCCATCCAAGCATGCTTATATGTCTATGTAAAGGTGCATAACACAAACTCAAAATGTGAATAATAATTCCGCTCCATAACGGATAGCATAGTGTTATGCTATTCAATTGGGCTTAACATGCATTTGTTTTTTTTGCCTTAGACATTGTGACAGTAAAAGTGGAGAGTCAAGATCTGAATGAAATGGAAGAGAAAGATATAAAACATGATTTCATAACTGGAGAAAAATCTTTTAGTTTTTCACAGACTGAAAAAACTTCCTTTCAAAAAAGAGCTCAGAAGACTGGAACTACAAGTCATTTCTTCTGCCAACATTGTGGAAAGAGTTTTAGTAAAAACGGAAACCTTAAAGTCCACATGAAAATTCACACTGGAGAGAAACCGTACACCTGCCAACATTGTGGGAAGAGCTTCCTAAGAACAGAGGATTTTAAGAGTCACCTGAGAGTTCACACTGGAGAGAAGCCTTTCACATGTGATCAGTGTGGAAAATGTTTCCCATACAGAGAAAGCCTTAATATCCACATGAGAATTCACACCGGAGAGAAACCTTACATCTGTCCTCAGTGTGGAAAGAGTTTCACGGTTAAAGGAAACCTGAAGATTCACATTAGAAGTCACACGGGAGAGAACCCGTTCACATGCGATCAGTGTGGAAAGTGTTTCAGAAATAATTGAAGCCTTAATAATCACATGAGGATTCATTCAAGAGAGAACGGTTTTAAATGTCATCAGTGTGAAAGGAGTTTCACAGACATGAATCACCTTAAGGATCATGTTGAAATTCACATTGGAGAAACGCCTTTCATGTGTCATCACTGTGGAAAGAGTTTTACACACAAAGCAAACCTTGAGAATCACATGAGAGTTCACACTGGAGAAAAGCCTTTCACCTGCCCTCAGTGTGGAAAGAGATTCACGGTTAAAGGAAACCTAAAAGTTCACATGAGAATACACACAGGAGAGAGACCTTACAAGTGTCTTCAGTGTGAGGAGAGTTTCATATATCAAAATGACCTGAAAAACCATTTGCAAAATCATGTTTAGACAACAGAGTGATTCATTGGATTACCCTCTTCTCATTTCTTCACACATCTACAGCTATGGAATTATGTTAAAGGGATAGTTCACCCAGAAATGAAAATTTGATGTTTATCTGCTTAGCCCCAGGGCATCTAAGATGTAGGTGACTTTGTTTCTTCAGCAGAACACAAACAAAGATTTTTGACTAAAACCGGTGCAGTCTGTCAGTCATATAATCGAAGTGGATGGGCACCAAACCTTTAAAAGTAAAAAAACACATGCACAGACAAATCCAAATTACACCCTGCGGCTCATGAAGATAAAATGTATTAAATGTAAGTCCAACATGTGAACATTGGGTCATTTATTTCGGTTGAGTCCACAGATTTGAAAGTTCTGTTGTGAATGGTTTTGTTTTTATTCAAGGGCATTTGAGACTGATTTTGCCCATGACCCCATTGTTGACCTATTAGGATAGTCTTCATATTTGGAGACCCATGGTCCCAATCAGACTTAGGCAGTTCAGTGTGTGATGACAATAGCAAAAAAGACAACATATTCTGTGTGGGATGTTTATAATGTCTAATAAGGTAATAATGTAGCTGGCCATAACTGGATAAACACTAGTAGTGAAAATGTATTTTATATAACCTTTTCCTTTGATTTTTATTTATTTATTTTTACTTTTTTTAAGCATTTTAAATGTTTTCTGTTTGCATGTGTACAAGTGTGTCTCAAAAAATTCGAATTTCATGGAAAAGTTCTTTATTTTTTGTAATTTAATTATTAAAAGGAAACTTTCTTATATTCTAGATTCATTGCAAACAAACTGAAATATTTCAAGAGAAACTGAAATATTTTCTGAAGTAGATTTAATTATTCACTTAATAATTGGTTGGGGCTCCTTTTACACAAATTACGGCTTCAATGCGGCGTGACATGGAGGCAATAATCCTGTGGCACTGCTGAGGCGTTTTTGAGGCCCAGGCATCAGAATAATACATCAAAAAATATCTAGCAACATTTCAGTTTGTGTGCAATGAATCTAGAATAAAAAAAGTTTGCTTTTTTGAATTAAATTGCAACAAATATAGAACTTTTTCATGATATTCTATTTTTTTTTTTAGATGCACTAGTTGTGTATGTGCAATGTGATCTAATGAGAGTTTGTATGTATTTTTTGTGAAACTGTGTGCATGTGTTGATTAAAAACTTCAGGCTAACTTTGAAGAGCTACATGTGCAAAGCTATCTGAATACACCTCACACCTTGAAGACTACAGTGGAGAACTATATAACTTCAAAGAACATGACCCACATTTAATCTCAAGCTAGCTCAGAAACTTTATTTCAAATTAAAGAAACTGATGAAAGGATAGTTCACCAAAAATGAAAACTGTCATCATTTACTTGACATTTTAAAATGATTTCCAGTGAAGCAAATTAATATGTTGTCCAATATATAATATACCTCAACAGTATATCACAGATGGGGAGTTGAGCTTGCAGTGGCCACGTCTGATGACAGCCTTCAGACAGGTAAAGATTACCTGAATGTTGAGGTGAAGCTCTTCAAGGGCCTTGTCATGCCAGAAAAAAAACATGAAATATGGGCTGCATTTCAGTACAAATCCAAGACAGGAACTTGGTGTCTTGCATCATAGTCATCCTTGGAATCTGCGACTGTAAATAACAGCCTATTATTAAATGTTTTGCTGAATCATCATACAAGGGCATAGGTTTGTTTTGATAGTTGATCTGTAGTTTATGAATCTTCACATTAGATTTTCTTGCCATAAATTTAGTCTTAATATAACACTATTAGATACGAAATATCTAAATACAATGCATTACAAATGCAACGTTTTGCTTAATAGTCAAATCTGAATAAAATCACATTCATCATTTGAGAGGGTGCAACACAGTTCACAGTTGTGCTTGTTGTCTGGTTTTCATTTATCAGGCTGTGTCAAGTTCTCTTTCTCTAAACTTCTGTTTACCACCAGAATAGCTTCCAAGTTCATTGGCCCATCCTGAACCAGCCAACCTAAACCAATGCATTTTACATTTAAAATGTGTGGCTCACCAGAATCAAATAAGATTGATAGATGATGAAGTGCATGGTAAAAACTAAAATTTAATTCATAATATGTCATATTTAAAATATAGAAAGAATAAAAAAAGTAACAAAGCCATTAAGGATTGGAATAACACGAGAGAGATAAAAGAATTTGAACTTTTTGGGTGGACCATATTTTAAGATTTTATAGCAGATAAAAAAAAAAATTATGAAGCAAAAAGAATCAATTACAGTATTGGTCAAATGTCTGTTATGCTTATCAAATCTGCCTTTATGCGATAAAAATACAAAAATAAAGTGATTTTGTGAAATGTCATTATAACAATGTTTTCTGTTTTAATATAATTTTAAAAATAATTCATTTCTGTGATTCAAAGCTAAATAATCAGCATCATTATTTTTCTAGTTTTCAGTGTCATGCGATCCTTCAGAAATCTAATATGCTGATTTGATACTCTGAGCAGCCCTCCCCACGCCTAACATGCGGGTTGGCGCCGTGGCTTAGTTGGTCAAAGCGCCTGTCTAATGAACAGGAGATTCTGGGTTCAAATCCCAGCGGTCCCTTGGGCTGAGCTCTAGTCCAGCAAGAGTCCCTAAATTGTGCACAGACCTGCTTGCTCAGTGCACAGCTTGCCACTCAGCCAAGCTGGTCGTGCTCTCTGGCGCAATGGATAGCGTGTTGGGCTTCTAGACTGCCAGATGAGTCCATTCAAAAATTGTGGGTTCGAGTCCCATCAGATTTGTGCTTTTTGGAATTTTGTTAAGCCCATACTAAGGCCATAATAAGAGTGTTGCCCTCAGACAGCAGAAACCATTTTGAGGCCTCCTGTTCTCAGTGTACATTGATTTAAAAAAAAATGTCAATCATATTTAAAAGGTAGCAAAACATGCCCAAGAACCAATTCAGTGAGGTATGGCAATCACTGTCTTGCATCAAGTGGAGGCAGCAGGACATTCAAAGTGTTGATTCATGCATCCTCTGAGCCGCCCTCCCCACCCCTTTACGTGCGGGGTGGCGCCGTGTCTTAGTTGGCTAAAGCGCCTGTCTCGTAAACAGGAGATCCTGGGTTCAAATCCCAGCGGTGCCTTGGGCGGCTTTGCAGTCCAGCAAGCGCAAGCTTTTCCGAAAGCGACCCGGAAACAGGGATAGCTAGGGCAGCGAGTGGGTAATTTTGCAAATCGCCCAGACTCAGTTGTCGGCAAACGCCTTAAAGCTGTCCAGCGCACGGTCAGCCAACCCTTGGCCTCTTCTCTGGAAGCCTGGATTGTCTGAGTTGCCCTCCTGGAGGGCGAACGTGCTGCCAAGCTAGTCTAGTAAACAGGAGATCCTGCGTTCGAATCCCAGCGATGCCTTTGGCTGCGCGCCACAATACAGCCGAGCTCGTGCTTTACCAAAAAACGGACGGCGAATGGGGACACAGAGAAGCTCGAGGTTAGCGGGAGGTTTCTCTTGCAACACTACCCTCTCACCTGCTTTTGAAGGATAGCATCCCAGGCTAACGGATCCAACCGAGGTGGTGCCGTGGCTTAGCTGGTCAAAGCGCCTGTCTTGTAAACAGGAGATCCTGGGTTCGAATCCCAGCGGTGCCTTTCCACCGGTGGCTGTCTCTGGCCTCACTGTTGGATGGGAGACCCCAACTACACTGTATATTTTTGAACCGTGCCTCAATTGTGCAAAGACCTGAGGACCTGTCTTTCTGCCCACACAGCGTGCCACTCGGCTGAGCTGGCTAGGCACAAATCTGTAAGAAAAGCCCTCAGCGGCCCAGCCTGGCATATTGCCCGGCTCTGTGGTGCAATGGATAGTGCATTGGACTTCTGGAATTCCAGATGAGGCCATTCAAAGGTTGTGGTTTTGAGTCTCACCAGAGTCACGCTTTTTGCCATTTCGTTAAGCCCATACTGCACAGTGTTGCCCTCGCACAGCAGAAACCATTTTGAGGCCTCCTGTTCTCAGCGTACATTGATTAAAAAAAAAGTCAATCAAATTTAAAAGGTAACAAAACATGCCCAAGAACCAATTCATTTTTGGTATGGCAATCACTGTCTTGCATCAAGTGGAGGCAGCAGGATGTTCGAAGTGTTGATTCATGCATCCTCTGAGCCGCCCTCCCCCCGCCTAACAAGAGGAGTGGCGCCGTGGCTTAGTTGGTTAAAGCGCCTGTCTAGTAAACAGGAGATTCAGGGTTCGAATCCCAGCGGAGCCTTGCAAACGACAGGTTGGATCTTTTTGCTCTCCCTTGGACCTGAGGCCCTTACAGTGCCTCTGCCTTTCAAATGACACCGCAATTGTGCAGAGACCCTAGGGCCTGTCCTTCCTGCAGAGAGAGCCTGCTCTCTCTTACCGTTGGACGGCCACAGACCCCGAAAGGTAAGCCTTGACGCGGCTCTGCTTGCTAACCCCTTATGGGCTCTGTGGCGCAATGGATAGCGCATTGGACTTCTAGACTGCCAGACAAGGCCATTCAAAGGTTGTGGGTTCGAGTCCCACCAGAGTCGTGGCTTTTGGCTTTCTAGTAACTCTCATACTGTGCAGTGTTGCCCTCAGGCAGTAGAAATTTGTAGACATTCTCTTTTAAGCGTACCAGCACCTGGCCCGCCTCTGGATGTTTTGATCCTCTGAGTCACCCTCCCGACAGCCTTGCATGCGGTTTGGTGCCGTGTCTTAGTTGGTTAAAGTGCCTGTCTCGTAAACAGGAGATCCTGGGTTCAAATCCCAGCAGTGCCTTGGGCGGCTTTGCAGTCCAGCAAGCGCAAGCTTTTCCGAAAGCGCCCCGGAAACAGGGATAGCTAGGGCAGCGAGTGGGTAATTTTGAAAATCGCCCAGACTCAGTTGTCGGCAAACGCCTTAAAGCTGTCCAGCGCACGGTCAGCCAACCCTTGGCCTCTTCTCTGGAAGCCTGGATCGTCTGAGTCGCCCTCCTGAAGGGCGAACGTGCTGCCAGGCTACTCTAGTAAACAGGAGATCCTGCGTTCGAATCCCAGCGATGCCTTTGGCTGCGCGCCACAATACAGCCGAGCTCGTGCTTTACCAAAAAACGGACGGCGAATGGGACACAGAGAAGCTCGAGGTTAGCGGGAGGTTTCTCTTGCAACACTACCCTCTCACCTGCTTTTGAAGGATAGCATCCCAGGCTAACGGATCCAACCGAGGTGGCGCCGTGGCTTAGCTGGTCAAAGCGCCTGTCTTGTAAACAGGAGATCCTGGGTTCGAATCCCAGCGGTGCCTTTCCACCGGTGGCTGTCCCTGGCCTCACTGTTGGATGGGAGACCCCAACTACACTGTATATTTTTGAACCGTGCCTCAATTGTGCAAAGACCTGAGGACCTGTCTTTCTGCCCACACAGCGTGCCACTCGGCTGAGCTGGCTAGGCACAAATCTGTAAGAAAAGCTCTCAGTGGCCCAGCCTGGCATATTGACCGGCTCTGTGGCGCAATGGATAGTGCATTGAACTTCTGGAATTCCAGATGAGGCCATTCAAAGGTTGTGGTTTTGAGTCTCACCAGAGTCACGCTTTTTGCCATTTTATTAAGCTCATACTGCAGAGTGTTGCCCTCGCACAGCAGAAACCATTTTGAGGCCTCCTGTTCTCAGCGTACATTGATTAAAAAAAAAAGTCAAACATATTTAAAAAGTAACAAAACATGCCCAAGAACCAATTCATTTTTGGTATGGCAATCACTGTCTTGCATCAAGTGGAGGCAGCAGGATGTTCTAAGTGTTGATTCATGCATCCTCTGAGCCGCCCTCCCCACGCCTAACAAGAGGAGTGGTGCCGTGGCTTAGTTGGTTAAAGCGCCTGTCTAGTAAACAGGAGATCCTGGGTTCGAATCCCAGCGGAGCCTTGCAAACGACAGGTTGGATCTTTTTGCTCTCCCTTGGACCTGAGGCCCTTACAGTGCCTCTGCCTTTCAAATGACACCGCAATTGTGCAGAGACCCTAGGGCCTGTCCTTCCTGCAGAGAGAGCCTGTGCTCTCTTACCGTTGGACGGCCACAGACCTGAAAGGTCAGCCTTCACGCGGCTCTGCTTGCTAACCCCTTATGGGCTCTGTGGCGCAATGGATAGCGCATTGGACTTCTAGACTGCCAGACGAGGCCATTCAAAGGTTGTGGGTTCGAGTCCCACCAGAGTCGTGGCTTTTGGCTTTCTAGTAACTCTCATACTGTGGAGTGTTGCCCTCAGGCAGTAGAAATTTGTAGACATTCTCTTTTAAGCGTACCAGCACCTGGCCCGCCTCTGGATGTTTTGATCCTCGACAAAGGTTTCCCGACAGCCTTGCATGCGGTTTGGTGCCGTGGCTTAGTTGGTTAAAGCGCCTGTCTCTTAAACAGGAGATCCTGGGTTCAAATCCCAGCGGTGCCTTGGGCGGCTTTGCAGTCCAGCAAGCGCAAGCTTTTCCGAAAGTGACCCGGAAACAGGGATAGCTAGGGCAGCGAGTGGGTAACTTTGCAAATCGCCCAGACTCAGTTGTCGGCAAACGCCTTAAAGCTGTCCAGCGCACGGTCAGCCAACCCTTGGCCTCTTCTCTGGAAGCCTGGATCGTCTGAGTCGCCCTCCTGGAGGGCGAACGTGCTGCCAAGCTAGTCTAGTAAACAGGAGATCCTGCGTTCGAATCCCAGCGATGCCTTTGGCTGCGCGCCACAATACAGCCGAGCTCGTGCTTTACCAAAAAACGGACGGCGAATGGGTCTCCCTTTACTCCCATGTTTGGGTCTGCCCTAATCATAATAGCCAAAGGCTCTAAAACTATTGTGAATAGTAACTGGGACAAAAGGCATGCCTGACGAGTGCCCCTTGAAATCGTAAAAAAAATGGTCTGGAGAGGCGGAGCTTATTTACCTGTTTTTTTTTTTCCAGCTGTCAGTGCAGACACATTCAGAACGTCTGTAGCAGCAGAACAGATATTGGGAAGTTTATGGATCCAAACATGTTGCTAAAAAAGGAAAACCCCACACAATTGCCAAGGCGCTAATCTTACCTGCTGCCAAAGACATCTGTCATGTTATGTTTGGAGATACTTTCGCTCAGCAGATTAGTGACATGATTTCTAATGACACCGTTAGCCGCTGCATATCTGACGTGGCAAGCAACGTTAAAGAACAATTGCTAGCTTCACTTTATGCAAAGCCAGTACTATGCCCTACAGCTTGATGAGACAACTGATGTTGCAGGGCTAGCACAGTTGCCTTCCGTGTCATATATGTAAAAAAAAAATGGAAATACTGAGAAGGACATTGTTTTCTGTCGGTCTCTTCCAGAGCACACAACCGGCAAGGTATTGTTTGAAGCTCTGGATGGATAAACACGGGATGCAGGCATGTCATGGGATAAATGTGTTGTTCAATGACTAGGAGGGTTAGCGGTCTTGAATTTAGTCCCTATAACAAAGTGGACCCACTATATGATTCATCGCAAATCTCTTGCATCAAAGAAAATGCCTGAGTGTCTTGAGACAGTTTTAAAGCAGGCAGTGCAAATGGTCAGTTTCAATAAAGCACACCCAATGAAAGCACGCTTGTTTTCCTTGCTTTGTAAGAACTTTGGAGCCGAACATGAGGAGCTCCTTTTTCACAATGAGGTTTGCTGGCTCTCCAGAGGCGCGGGTGTTACACCAGCTCTACGGATTACATTCAGATGTGAAGACATTTCTTGTTAATGTGAAGTCCGACCTTGCGCAATACCTCGATGACGCCCCTGTGGTTAACAAAGTTGTCATACCTTGTAGACATTTTCAACAAGTTAAATTCGCTGAATATATCGATGTAAGGGTGAGATGCCAACATATTCCTTTTTTCACACAAAGTCGGTGCATTCGTTGGCAAACTGCATCTTTGGCATGATCGGCTGATTAATAAAAATGTGTAACCCCTTAAGCTTGTAATACTGGTACCGGTATAGGAATTGCGTAATTTTATGAAAATGTTATACATGTTGTTGCACAAATATAGACATATATAGTATCTTTTGAAAGCTTACAATCTAAACTTTCAGACTCTATAAATTTGTGTTACATAACGTAAGATAATAAGGTCTGAATTTGCCCTCCACAAAAAAGCCACCCCTCGTGAAGATCGACGTAATAATCTTAATATTCATATTGCTCACTTGTAAATCTAATGTAGCTTGACGTGACGAGATTCAAGCTGCTTTTCATGGCATTTTTTGGTCCAGACACTGACTACGTGAGTTGACTCTCACAGAACGTCTTTTAAACTTGGGCGATCTATAGATCTACAGAAGATGGCTCCATCAGTAAAATAATCCAGGGCTAAGCAACCCTATGGGGCCAGCACCAGTTCAAAAATTCACTTTTCAAATGGTTAAATCTTTTGAACCTTTTGTTCTAGAAAAATTATATGCTGATGCTCATGCTGATCACATTCGATAGCTTACATTAAGACTCCACCCATTACAGTAGTGGCTATTTTGAAAAGTACAGTATTGTTTTTTGCTAAGCCTCCTTAAAACTTTGTCCAGTTCTTATGAGAACTGGCAGGATATTAAACAGAAATTTGATTAAAAATAGACTCATGATAATCAAAATCAAATATATGATTTATTTTGGCAGAGTATCCCAAATGTAAAGATGTAAAGGCATAACCTTATTCTGGAAAGGGGTTGGGGAACAACACCAAAATAGCATGTTTATGCTACCACTCAAAATTGGTATTTCTAGTCAAAATGGAAATAATAGGTTGTTTTTAACTCACAGTAGAGTGTCATCATAGATAATGGAATGGATAATGCCCAGAACACATTGATTTCTACAGTATATTACTTCTGTAATAGAAAACAGTAAGCTACCATCGGAATTGCAACTGACATATGAGGTCCGTCTGGTTTGTGGACAGTGTGAACTCTCATGTGCAGCATTAGATTTTCTTTACGTCTGAAGCCTTTTCCACACTGATCACATACGAACGGGTTTTCTCCAGTGTGAATTCTCAAATGGGTGGTACATGTTACTTTTTGTTTAAAACTCTTTCCACAGTGCAGACATACGTGAGACTTCTCTTCATTGTGAACTCTCATATGTGCTTGAAGTATTCGTCTTTGAACAAAACTTTTTCCACACTGAGAGCAGGTGAAAGGTCTCTCTGTAGTGTGAACGCTCATGTGGTTGTTAAGGTTTCCCCTATCTAAGAAACTTTTCCCACACTGTTGGCAGGTGAACATCTCTCCGGTGTGCATTCGCATGTGTCTGTTAAGGCTTGCTTTTCCAGTGAAACTCTTTCCACACTGTTGGCATGCAAAAGGCTTCTTTCCACTGTGAATTCTCATATGGTATTCAAGGTTTGCATATCTAGTGAAACCCTTTCCACACTGTTGGCATGTGAAAGGCTTCTCTCCAGTGTGAATTCTCATATGGCATTCAAGGTTTCCATATCTAGTGAAACACTTTCCACACTGATCGCAGGAGAGGCTTCTAGTAGGTCTGGAAGTATTTTTAGTTGATGAACAACCAAGAGTTTTTTCTCCAGCTATGGCATCAAAATTTTTATACAAATTTTCACCTTCCTTTTTATTCAGTTCTTGACTCTCCTCTTTCAGCTGCATCAGGTCTAAGATTTAAACAAATGAAATTTATCTCCAGTTTAATGGCAAAAAGCAACAGACATCAAAACATTTATATTGCGGTAAATCAGAGGGAATTTTTATTTTCTCACATAGACTGTATATATTCACAAAGTGTATGGATGCAGTTCTGGCTCTATTTACACTGCAAGGCTTAATGCATGTCTTTTGACAATATCCATTTTTTTGTCTTTTCGGTTTGCATTTCAGACACAACTGTCATCGGATATCTGTGTTTACATTAATCCCCATCCCTAAACTTATTCTATTGGTGACTGCTTTACTATTGACATGGTTGAAACTTGTGCATTAAATGGCCTTGCTCTTAAAAATATGTATAGTTCACATTGAGTTGGACCATGATTACTTGCCAACACGGTTAAGTTAAAAGCTGTGTGTGAGACGAGAAAAAAAAATCTGCAGATTACACTTACTGAAAAATCGGAAATTGGATTCAGCCAAGAAAGTTGCAATCGGTGCATCTTTAAAGGGATAGTTCGGGCATTTAAGACATAAAGTTGTATGCAATCCTTATCAGCACTAAAGTGTATACACACTGACCCACACTGCGTTCACCTCCCTGGTCAGAGTTCTGGCCGCTGGAAGTTTTTCAATAAAGTAGTCACGGTTAGTTTCCGGGGCCTCAAAACTGTGCGTTTTTACGTGAAAAAAATATATGCGTTTCAAAGCTTGATTAATTTACATCACAAAAAACACTCCTAACAAAAATCATACCTCAGTTTTAATCGGCACTATATTCTTTCCGTTTCCATCAATCCGCGCTGCTGTCAGTTCGCACGTTCCGATCAGCTGTTCCATTACACACTCGAATGACAACGACGTAAAAAGTAGAAAATTAACAATGGTGCGAACTTGTAAATTCCCAGGTTGTGACCACAAGAATGTGCAGGGATCGCCGTTCAGATTCCATCGTTTTCCTGTTTCTGATATAGTTATGAGACAGCTTTGGCTGGTTGCCATCGGCTACTCTGCGGGAGCTAATATATCCAGTATCAAGGATTTTCGTGTGTGCAGTGCTTACTTCAGCGAAGACGATTACATCCCCAACCAAGGAGGAAAAATCAAAAAACGGATTTTAAAGAGTTCTGCTGTACCAGTACCACGGGTAAGCTATATTTACTAACTTTATGTCGCATACGACAGGTTTATTTTGAAGCTAACGTCGGTTTTTAGGCTAACGTCACATTGAGAATATTCTAACCGGGGCAGTGATAACATCGACAATAATTGACTGTCTATGTGGTGAGAAAGTCGGCAAATGTCATAACTAATGAATTAAATTGAATCTATATAACACAACAAAATATGATGCTTTGCTATATTTGTTATTGTCTGTAACTATGCGGAACGTGTGTCGGTATCATCGTGTTTATAAGTGTGCTTGAAGTCACATACATACAGGTAGGTCTAAACCAGGTAACTCCAACTCCGCTCATCGTGAGCTACATTCCTGCAGCGCGATGTTTTCCTATGACAGGACACCTTTCTCAAATGAGACATTCTGTACAAGCCTGCTAATTACCCGTTGATTTGAGTCAGGTGTGTTGCATCAGAGAAAAACTAAAACCAGCAAGACATTAGCTCACGAGGACTGGAGATCCCATGTCTAAACTGTACAGTAAACAATCTGATGTTTAGACTCCTGTGGAAAATCACGTGAAACGAGGTCTAATATAAATATATATATATCGTCTGTTCCGTCTGACATTGTGCTAAAATTGGTTTCATCATCAGAAGTTTCGTAGTCAGACATGTTGTCAGTGAGTCGCGCTATCAACAACTGATCGGAACGTGCGAACTGACAGCAGCGCGGATTGATGGAAACGGAAAGAATATAGTGCCGATTAAAACTGAGGTATGATTTTTGTCAGGAGCGTTTTTTGTGATGTAAATTAATCAAGCTTTGAAACGCATATATTTTTTTCACGTAAAAACGCACAGTTTTGAGGCCCCGGAAACTAACCGTGACTACTTTCTTGAAAAACTTCCAGCGGCCAGAACTCTGACCAGGGAGGTGAACGCAGTGTGGGTCAGTGTGTATACACTATAGTGCTGATAAGGATTGAATACAACTTCATGTCTTAAATGCTCGAACTATCCCTTTAAGTTTCATGAATGAGGCTCATGATTCCATTCACAAATGAATGCCATGTAAAGTTGTGTCACATAAAAAGATATGTGAATGTTTTTTATTTGCTAGTCTCATTTTATGTATTTGTGAATTTAATTCATGGTTGTGAAATGCTAAGATTTATTTGTGGATCTCTTTCTGTTTATTTGTCAGTATGTTTAATTTTTGTAATCTCTTCACATTTATTTGTGGATCATCATCTACTCATTTGGATAATAATAATCTTTTTTTTTTTTTTTTTTTTTTTTAGATGGAGCGCTATCATTATGATGAATGAATTTTTGACGTCATGCGCTGTATGCAGTAGACCAATCACAACAGACTGGGTCATCGGACCAATCAGAGCAGAGTAGCCTCACGCCAGAAAGATTCATCTTTAAACTAATTGTTTAAGAGTCTTTTTGCGAAATAATGTAGTATTAAATGCACATTATAAGAAAATGAAAGTGTTTTATATATATATATATATATATATTGCATGCATGTGAACCTGTTGTTGGGGACTCCCAAAACAAAAATTATAAACATTTCAAATAGCATAATAGGGGCACTTTAATCTTTTATCTCTCTACAAACTTGTTTATATTTGCAGGTTTATTCAGCGAGCACATCATGATGGATTTTATGGTCAGATCTGTGTGCACTGTCAGAACATTTAAAAGGTTTTTACACAAAAGGTCTTTTTTTTATGTTGTAAATTTTACTGATGTTGTTACAGATTGTTGCTAATAAAAATATAAAATTTTACATTGTTATCCCTACTCAAACTCTGTACCAAACTGTCAAATCAAATCCATCTGTAAATCAAATTATGTAATTTGATGTAATATTAGTAATTGCATTTTGTGAAATACAATAGTAATATTGTGATAAACAATTTCTGTCCTCTCCTCCTTGACACACGACTAGTTAATATTTATTGCTATTTATGTTCGGGTATGATAACATGTTAGTACAGTGCTTTTACAGACAACAAATATGTGAGCAAATGTGTAATCTCTCACATTTAACATTTTTATGCATGAAGCAAAAATGTTTTTTAGGGACTGTTGCATAATAAAATCATGTGTTAGGATCTTCTCAGCTGCACTTGAAGGCAGTATTAGTATTTGTCTGCTCATGTGACCTCAACATCTCTCAAATAAAACCACTTTAATAATGACACTCTTCAAAAACATATTCATTTCTGTAGAGACTGAAATTTTAATAAGTATCAAATGACTGAGTTTAGCTTAGAGAATGAAAACCAACCTGTTTGTTCCTCAGTATCTTCTTGTTTGAGATTTAATATTTCTTCAATCTTAATGTCTTCTTTCTCCTCTTTGATTAACGCCATCTTTATGAAAGTGTCTCGTGGATCTCAGTTGCTTCACCAGGAGTTTGTCTGTGTGTTTGGACAATCTGTTTAAGATAAAAAATAATTAATAGAAAGAAAAATAAATCCTAACTAACTAACTCCCTGTGTCTCTCAATCAGGTCCATAGGTCAGTAGTCAGTGGACTTGCAAAAGAGAGTTAAAACGCTGCTACTAATACTACTAACACTACAAACTAATAAAATAATGAATACACTACACAGAAACTTACTATTTGTCATTTATATTTGGTATTAAATAAATTGCTGATTATATTGAGCGAAATGAGATGTGCCTTTTCTGTTATTCGCACTTTACTTACATAAATAATGTTAGTTACTGTTAGAGTATTACAATGCTACATTTAGTATTAGTTAATACACTTTACATATCTTTTAAATCAAATCTATAATATAGATTTAACGGTTTATATCTAATTATATATTTCAAATCACAAACCTTCGTTGATCTGAACCACAGATGCAGGAGCACGCGCAGCCTCATGACGTCACCACCAGACCAAAATAAAAGTCCCATACGATGCATGTAAATTTACATACGTACATACAGATATACACATTAAAAGAACAATAATAATACAGATAGTGAAATGCGTTTAAAAACATGCTGACTAATGAGATTGTGTCTAAAAGGCTAAATATTGTTTGCAAAAAAGTATTTTTCCCTTTTTCTTCCATAAACTGCTTTATTTATTTACCAGTGTCACAGCAAAAAATATAATTTAAACAAGACGTGTCAGTGAAATCACAACTTTAAAAGGGACAGATTATAAAAATGTAACTTATTGCAGTATTGAAAATGTGTGTGACGTTCAGAAATTTGGGATCAGTAAGATATTTATTTTTTAAAGACATTTCATCAAGGCTGCATTTATTTGATCAAAAATACAGAAAAGAATGTAATATTGTGAAATATTACTATAATAAAGTTTTTCTATTTTAATACACATTAAAATATAATTTATTGCTGGGATCAAATCTGAATTTTCAGCATCATTACTCCAGCCTTTAATGTCACATGATGCTTCAGAAATCATTCTAATAAACTGATTTACAGAAAAACCCTGAATTATAGATAAGCTGATAGCCCACCATACTGCCTTTGAAGAAGTATTCTTTAAAAGCACTGTCAAACTTACTGTAGTGAACAAAGAGTGCTGGAACTTTGTAAGCTGTTTGCATCACACTGGTTCCCTCGACAAAACCCAATAGGATTTTTCCACAGACTTTAGGATTTTCGCGAAACATAAAGCCCTGTTGACACTAGCAGCGACTTCTGTCTTTTTCTGGTTTTGGAGTTCAATTGCCACAGTGGGCTCCCCAACTCCTTGGGACATGTTTCCACTTGTGCTTCGGTACTCTATAAATGGCTTAAGGAAGCCCATACCTCCAAGGTTTTACTGGACCCGCAGCTGAGCCACTTTTTCTTTCTTTTATTTTGTTTAACTCTCTTCTATATATATCACAAAGGTTTTTCCATTTTTTTTTTTTTTTTTGCATTCTTCAACTAAAAAAATAACATACATTATATACATTGCATATATATATATATATATATATATATATATATATATATATATATGCAATGTATATAATGTATGTGTGTGTGTATTTATGCACTCTAAAATGTATACTGTAGCCTATATTGCACTGAATACATGAATACATATAGCTTATTGTATTAATATAAAGTTTGTTTATGTACACAGTGCATTACTCCAGTATTAATTTAATTGCATTAATTTATGTAGTATACATAATTAAATGCATTTTATACATTGTGTGAGTAGGAGTGTAAACGGTAGTGTTTCGATACAATTACATTTACATTACATTTACATTTAATCATTTAACAGACGTTTTTATCCAAAGCAAGACAAGCAAGTTACAATTCATTTTAATGCAGTTAATATTATTTTTAATATGGTACGTTTATTTGCTATCTATTCATTTATGATTTTGTCTGTTGTCATACATTTAACACATTTTGGTTTTGATTTTTTAAGATCACTGCTGGAGCTGAAAGGAGAATGATCACATGAGCACTATCGTCTTCTTTCCTATTGGCTGTCGCTCCCGAAAGTCGCTCTTCATTTTGCGTCCTTCGTTTGAAAAATATCCTATACACAAGAAAGGATGCATAAGTGTAGCCTTCGCTCTCTACAATCACCCACAATCCTATGCGCGCAGCTTTGCTATCTTGTTCAAAAATACAAAATGTTGGACGTTAGCGGAGTCGGAGCGCCAACGTGGCAATATGCTTTCAAATGTAAGTACATTTACAAATTACTTAAAAAACATTTTTGTATTAAACAGTACAGATTACTGTCAGTATTTTGTCCTGTCCTGTTCTGTTTTCCCAATGTTTTTCCCCTTCTGTTTCTAGTCCATATGGTTTAGTCCTTGTCTCCCCCTTTTGGTTTGTTCTTAGTTGGTTCAGTCTATGCCCATATTTGTATTTCCCCCTCGTCATCTCGTTTGTAACCACGCCTTGTTTTCTGTGTATTTTAGTCTGTGTCTGATCACTCCCAGCTGTCCGTCGTTAACGTTACATGTTCTCAATTCTTGCTCCTGGTTTTGATTTGTTTGTTTGTAATTTCAGTATTTTTGTTTAATAAACTTTATATTACATTTAATCCGGTTCTCCTCCTCCATCTCCACTCCTCAACCCGCCTGACTATGACAATTACTACCGTATTGGTATTACAAATTATGTTATTGATGGCTAACTGAACTGGACCATCATGTCATTTCACAATTGTTAGCGTTCACCGGCATTTCTTTTGTAAATTACTAACTTAGTTAAGTTGTCCAAAGTAATTTAACGTTAATATTATACCATTCACAGCGTTATTCATAGCTTTCTCGTCTTTTTTAACAGGGACCAAGGAACAAACGGAGGCGGTCATTTGTCTCCGTGTAGAAAAAAAAACAGCTGTTTACCGGGGAGAGAGACACCGCTGCGAACGGATATCGGTGAGAAGTAAATTATTTAATGTTCAGAAGTGATAGCTGTGTAATCTTCTTTTTATTTCTCCCCGTCATTCACATATAGGCTTATTTTGGAGAAGATGGGGCTCGAAGGGAGGGTTTCCCACGCCCAGGCCAAAAAAAAGTGGGACAATTTAAAAACCAAGTACAAGGTGGGAGACAAGTATGGAAATAATTGTTTATCCACATTTTAATGTAACTTGTGATTTTTGAAGTAAGCATTGAATGTTAATCTGACAGACTTGGGCCTGCTTCCGGTAAGTATATGCAATGTAGTGTACAATAGTACTAATACACTACCATTCAAAAGTTTGGGGTCAGTGAGAATTTCATTTATATTTTTTTGGAGGAAAGAAATCAATACTGTACAAAACAAATGCTGTTCTTTTGAACTTCCTATTAATCAAAGAATCCTGGGGGGGAAAAAACTGTACAACTGACAGACAAACAACTGTTTTCAACATTGATAATCATAATGTTTCTTGAGCATCAAATCCTCACATTATACTGATTTGTGAAGGATCATGTGACACTGAAGACTGGTGATGCTGAAAATTCAGCTTTGATCACAGAAATAAATTACACTTTACTGTATATTCACATAGAAAACAGCTGATTTACACTGAAATAACAATTAATACTATAACTATGATTTTTGAAGTATTTTTAATCAAATAAGCGCAGCCATGGTTATCAGAAGAGAATTCTTTTAAAAACATTTTAAATCGTACTGACCCCAAAACGTTTGAACGGTAGTGTAAAGCATCACAACTTTTTGGTCTTCACTGTTTAGGAATGTAAGTGTCCTGCCACAGGTCAAGGGACAGAGGATGGCAAGGCGACAGCAGGAAATTGCCTTTTTTTTTTCCTGCTGAACACAAAAGAAGATATTTTGAAAAATGTCTGGAACCAAACAGTTGATGGACCCCATGGAGTTCAATAGTATTTTTCTTCCTACTATGCAAGTCAATGGGGTCCATCAACTGTTTGGTCACAGACATTTTTCAAAATATCTTCTTTTGTGTTCAGCAGAAAAAAGAAATTCATACAGGTTTGAAACAACTTGAGGGAGAGTAAATGATGACAGAAGTTTGGAGTGAACTATCCCTTTAATGTACTTTTTTGGTCAGTTAAGACCTTAACACAGTACATCACTGGTACATTAAGTATATTACATTTACCTTCTTGACTATGGGTATTTACCAATGGTGGGGTTGTATGTACTTGGATGTAAGCACAGCAGGTCATAGTCCACACTTAATTATTCACCTGACAAAAATAGTCATGGTCAAGAGGTGCCTCGCGGAGTGCAGACACCTCGTTGGTCAGCGACACCCATCAAGGAGCTCCATTCCGGCTCTCCCCACCATTAAGCTCCACAGGTGGCTGGTTGTTCTCCTCCACAACCTCTTCCAGCACGTCCCTGACACCAACACAAATGTTGTGCAAAATTACACAAGCCGTCAACACCTATGCGCAAGGCAGAGCAAAACAAGACTGTTGAGTTATGAAAAAACATGAACACATACAGTAAGGTAGTGTGACTATCATTAATAGGGATGCACCGAAATGAAAATTCTGGGCCGAAAACGAAATAGAAAATTTTGGATGCACTTGGCCAAAAACCGATACCGAAACCGAAAATGGCTTCATTAAAAAACATGTTTAAAATATTTTCTTTTTGTTTGTATTAAAAAAACTACAAATTAATTAAGCAATCAAACTTTTATTGATAATAAATAACAGTAATAAGGCTGTTTAACAATAACAAAACTAAATAAAATTTCTTTCTGTAACAAAATTGTGCAAAAAAAATGCTAGCTGCTTTTTTTACTTCAATTTTAAATTACTGTACCAAACAACAGTGCACAAACAGAAGAAAAATAAATAAATCCAACCTCTTACTGTAAACAACATAACTATACACACTAAATTGGTCTGCTTTTAATTTAAGCAAAAGAAGCAGGTTTATCTTTATGAACAAAAGTTTTTCAGTTTTCTGGTTGAAGACACAGTTCCTCTTCTCATGAAGAACATACTGCACTGAATAAAATCACTCAGTCTGTGCTAGCTTTTAGTGCCTTTACGAATTGTGCAAAATATTACCTGCATTAAACGTTTTACTTCAATTTTAAATTACTGTGCAAAACAACATTGCAATAACAGAATAAATAAATCAAACCTTTAACTGTAAACAACATCAAATTAGGCTGCTTTTATTTTAGCAAAAGTGGCAGATTTCTCTTTATGAACAAAAGTTGTTCAGCTTTCTGGCTGGAGAGACGATTTCTCTTCTCATCAAGAACATGAGATGCTGCACTGAATAATCTCTCACTGTCTGTGCTGGTGCTTGGGGCAGATAAGTACTTGCGCGCAGTCCATGCAAGCAAAGGAAAGCGATCTTTGTTCGCGCGCCAGTAGTCAAGTGGATTGTCACTTCTGCCAATGGGTAGTTCAGCTAGATAGGTTGCTACTTGTTGTGAGGCTGCGCTTGCTCTTACACCGCTGTGGGTTGGGACGCTTTCCTGTAAAATTTCGTCAAACATATCAGAAAGCGAAGGAATGTGCGCCTCATCACTTGTACGTGACCGTTTCTCAGGCACAGTTTGCTCTGTTCTCCCCGTCGCGGCTTGTGCTTCACCAGAGGTTTCAAGAGCCGTGAGCTCTGTTTGCACCATTTCGCGTACATCCTGCCTTTTCTCATCGTCAAAGTAATGGTCTTTAAAGCGTGGATCTAATATTGTTGCAATGCCGTAAAGAGGGTTTGACTTAATGTCTTGGAAGTTTTTGTTAACAGCCTCCAGTAGATTTTTTTTAGCTGTTTTTACGCCATGATCTGTTTCCGCCTCTTTTCCAAGCAGGCGCTTCAGTGCTGCGATCAGTGGAATAACTTCAGCAACAGACGCCTGAGCTGAGCTTATTTCCTTGGTTAACTGTTCGAACGGGGCGAGAAGAGAGAGACAATGTTTTCCACCAACATCCACTGATGTGCACTCAAAGTTGCTGGCAGGTCGTGATCTGTCATGTATGCAGCTAAAACCCGCTTCTGTTCAAGTAATCCTTGCAACATATAGTATGTACTGTTCCAGCGAGTGGCCACATCTTGCTGTAGTCGTTTTGTTGGCATCCCAAACTGTTTTTGCAAATCTTGTAGTCTGGAATAAGCAAGCGGAGAATGCTTAAAATGTCCCACAATTTTTCTCCCAGTTGCTGTGATTTCTGATATGCTGCGCTGACTAAGCACTCCCTCATTCACAGCCAACTGCAGCGTGTGTCCCATGCAAGGTAAGCTCTTTAATCCACTGTCATCCATAGCCTTTATCATGTTCCGTGCATTATCTCTCACAGTCACATGCACTTTAGACTTGTCTATGTTCCAAGTTTCAAACATGTTAGCCAAAGCATCGGATATTTGCTGCTGCAGTGTGTGAGCCGACAAACTCCTGTGCATGAAGCAGAATGTTTTGCAATTTAAACTCCGCGTTTATCCACTGCGCTGTCAAACTGAGCATGCTAGTTGGACTAACGTCAGAGCTCCATATGTCTGTGGTAAAACTTAGAGCAGAGATATCTGTGGTCATGAGCTCATGAACATGTTTTGCAACACGGTCATACATTTCAGGTAGAGAGGTCTCTGCAAAATACCGTCTGCTTGGCAGTGTGTAACGCGGCTCAATGTGGTGTATTAGCCTACGAAATCCGATGTCCTCCACGACTGAAAACGGCTGGTCATCTAAAGCAATGAATTCCATTACTTTCTCTGTTATGTCACGTGCAGTGTTGGGTGTAACGCGTTACTGTAATAATATTACTTTTTTCAGTAACTAGTTATAAGAATTAATGTGTTTTGCAGTGCGGTTTTCTTGAGTTAATATCTTGAAGTTTCTTGTCTTTCGCAGTTTGCTTCAGTTAAGAGTGTGATGATACAGTTCTGTCTGGGAATGTTTTGTCTGTCTGTTTCAGGGTTATCTGTCGGCAGGAAACCAGTTGAGTGCGGCTGCACTATCTTCCTCTCTTCCTTATAGTTACCCTGGATCATCTGTAATTTTCCTTCCCATATGTAGAAGTATTTGCTTACTCGAGACATCAGACTATCAAGAGTATCTCGTATTGCTGCGGTATCATCCTCTACCCCAGATATGGCCACGACAAGGCTTGCAAAAACTGTTGTTTTTCCACCCCCTATACAGCTAGAAAACAGATTTGATGCATTAATGAATGTGGGTGAGGAATCCTCAAATGTGACTGAACATATATCATGTCAGCCAACTGCTAACATTCCTATAAACAGGCGCGCAAGGTCGAGCAGACAGCGGCACTCAGCTCAGAGCGCACCCGAGCCCAGGACTCTCATAGTGGGTGACTCCATTATCAGAAATATCAGTAGCAGAACTACAACTACATGCTGCTGTCCTCAAGCAACCGTCTCTGATGTGAACAAGGAACTTCGGAACATTCTAATGAAACACAAGATTGCAAATCGAATCATCATCCATGTGGGAAAGAACGATATTCGGAAAGAGCAGTCAGAACTCCTAAAGAAGGATTTCGGTGAACTCATTGAAACACTTCAAAGACTTGAAATTCAGTCGTTCATCAGTGGACCACTCCCAGCAAGGGGAACTAACATGTTTTCACGGTTGCTCGGACTAAATACCTGGCTACAAAGAACCTGCAGTCTAAAAGGACTCAACTTCATTGACAACTTCAATCTTTTCTGGGGCCATAGACAACTGTTCAAACTGGACGGCCTTCACCCAAACAAACTTGGTGCGAGAGTGCTTAAGGACAATATCTATTTTTCACTCCGGCATCCCTCAGTAGAATGTGTGAGTCTACCCAACATGAATGGCACACACACACTTGGACAAAGTGACGACAGGACATCTTATCAGCTTCAGAGTCATCATGTGGCCAACACAACCAACAAGGACACTGACAACGCCACGCAGTCACAACAAGCACTGCTTATGGACACTTTCCTGGCTGAGCCCTGCGCACAGAGCTTATCACAGACAGACTCAACACCGAAGGACGACTTTCTGGTAAACAGTCAGAGAAGCCAGGACAACAACATTTTCCAGCCACCGGAAACTCCAGAGCCAGAGCTCCATTCACCAGACACATTATCCCTCTCTCCAGCATCTCCACTTCTAAGCTTCTCACAGAAAATGGAGGAACTGGTATATGCTGGAACCAGACTCTCCCACTCTTTTGCTGCAAGCCCCCAGTTATCAACTAAAAAACGGCAGGCGCCACAACCACCAAAGCCTGTGGGCCCAGCTCACCCTCCTCCTCCAGTGAGAGCTCTCCGGCCGCTGCCACAACGCCAGGGCTCAAACCCTCCTGCGTCTGCTGTGAGTGAACCAAAAACAAATGATAACAGCTCTCGGTGATATGTGTCGGGTCCCCGCTACGGTAACAGCAACAATCAGGAATGTTTACAAAACAAGCGGGAACCCAGTGTGCCTGTAGCTTTCCCTATTTCTGTTTTAATATGTGATAGAAAGTCTAAGGCCCTCTCAAATCGTACAGTTCACACATCTAAACTGAGGCTTATTAGGCATCAAACTAAGATTGCTCTAGAGACAAAAAGTGATGCCATCAAGCTAGCATTTTAAATGTTCGCTCACTAAAAAATAAATCACTTCTGATCAATGATTTTATAACCACAAACAACCTGGATTTTATGTTTTTAAATGAAACATGGTTAGAAGACAGCTCTTATGCAACAGTCCTCAATGAAGTAGCCCCTCCCAGATTTATTTTCATGAATGTCTGCAGAGCTGGCAAAAGGGGAGGTGGCGTAGCTGCCCTATTTAAAGATGTCTATGAATGCAAACAAGTGTCATTTGGTCAGTACTTGTCTTTTGAATATCTAGGGATTCTGCTGAAAGGTGCTCGCATTCTGTTTATCATTATTTACAGGCCCCCAAAATACTCTCCAGCCTTTGTTGAGGAGTTCACAGAACTGCTATCAATGATTTGTTCAGAGTTTGACTGTTTTGCTATTGCAGGGGATTTTAATGTTCACATAGACAATGCAGAAAGCAAAACTACAAAAGAAATTATAACAATTTTGAACACGTTTGACCTGATTCAGCATGTGCATGGGCCTACACACAATCGTGGACACACTCTTGATTTACTCATCAGTAAGGGTCTAAACATTTCATCCACTGTTATCAAGGATGTAGCACTATCTGATCACTTCTGTATTTTCTTTGATATATTGATCTCTGCTACCACTGAATCTAGATCTGTCTCTGTCAGGAAGAGATGCATTAACGATAACACTAGTGTGCTATTTATGAAGGCTATATCTTCAATGCCAAGCATTTCTGCAGACTCTGTTGATTTTCTCCTGGACTCCTTTAACTCAAAAGTTAAGAATGTCATTGATGACATTGCACCTGTGAAGGTCAGACAGATGACCGGAAGACAGAAATCACCGTGGAGAAAATCAACAGCAGTACAGACAATAAAAAGACAATGCAGAAAAGCTGAACGGATGTGGCGGAAGACAAAACTTGAAATTCACTATAGCATCTATAAAGACAGCCTTCATGCTTTCAATGTTGAACTAGGTAAAGCTAGACAAACATTCTTCTCAAACCTTATAAACAGCAACTTAAACAACACTCGCACTCTTTTTGCTACCGTTGAGAGACTAACAAACCCCCCTAGTCAGATCCCTAGTGAACTGCTCTCTGACAGCAAGTGCGATGAGTTTGCTTCCTTCTTTTCTGAGAAGATAAATAATATCAGAAAGACAATTAGCACACCCTCAAGTTATGCAGAGGTCATGCTGTATAAAAGATGGGACTGCCCCATCTTCTTTGGTAGATAACAATAAACCAACTTGTATTAGACTTTGGTGTGTTGTTGTCTATCCCAAGCGCTTGTTGCTGATCCACTCGACAGACCTGAGAAACTGCAGTGACCCAGAAACGAGGTTCTAACACTAGTAGTGTAAGGCATTACTCGTCTGAAAAAAGTAATATTATTACAGTTTTCCCGAGCTAGTTACTTGCGTTACATTTGCCAGTAGCACCTTCATCACACACAAGGCACACGACAACACAGAGAACAGAAGGGAAGGGGAGGGGGGCGTGAATGGAACAGTGATTGGTCTGGGTTTGGCACGAGGTATCATTAAATTACCATCACCGATTGGTCGACACCCGGCAGCCAGCAGCAGAGCGGCACTTGCAAATAGAGACCTGCAAACCCGCGGGACCCAACGCAACAGAGTGCGGCGCGGGACAAAACTAGATGGGCAAGTGCGTGTGCTGGTGCGGGCGGGTAGAGACTCGTGTGTGTGTGTGTGTGTGTGTGTGTGTGTGTGTGTGTGTGTGTGTGCGGGATGCGGGAAATTAAAATGATTCGCGGGACTTCCGCAATATAGAAATATGTAAACATAAAATATCTAAAAAACAAATTTTATTTATTCATCTATTGCACAAAAGCAGCAAGAACAACATATATGATTAGTAAGCGCAAGAATAGGCAGTTTCGATTTAAATCGAATGTTTTAAAATGTAGCCATCTGCTGATTTTTGGAACGCATCGCCAATCAATGGTGTTTAAGATGGAATTCACTCACTGCTCAAAAGTTTTGAACAGTGCTGAATATTGCGTGCTTAAGAATTACAACACACAAAGTGTAGACATTTATGAAAGATGAATTGTGCATAATATCCATTGTGTTATAAGAGCTTTATGAGATCGCGTATGCACTGAGATGTCAGCTTTAAAGGAGCTTTGTTTGTTTGCATTCTGCCGTGGATGCACGCAGTAGGTCATGTTTGCTTTTTTGTTAAGAATAACAGTGGTTTGTGTAAGAAAAAAAGTAACTAGTAATATAACTAGTTACTTTCTCCAGGGAGTAATAAAGTAAAGTAAGGGATTACTATTTTTGAGAGTAATATGTAATATGTAATATATTACTTTTTTGAGTAACTAACCCCAACACTGGTCACGTGCTTTAGCACTGTCATTTGCAAATTTCTTAATTTTTTCGAAAACTGTGGCAACCGAGGGTGTTGGTGTGCTAGTTGGCTTAGTTTTAACCAACGTTGTTTGACGGTATTCCTCAAATTCAATTGTGTGTCTTGACTAAAGGTGGTGTATTAAACCTGTAGTCGAAAATATCTTTGCTGTCGAACCCCCTCTTGAAACTTTTGCAGAGCAAATGTTGCATATTGCAAATTTGCTGTCCTCATCTGAAACTTTGAAGTGCTTCCAAACCGCCGACATACTCCGTGTTTGATGCGTAATGACAGCGCGAACGAAACGGGAGGATGGGAGAGGCGTGGCGACAATTTCGGCTTTTATTTTCGGCGCTTTCTTACGTTTCGGCCAAAACCGATAATGCTATTTCGGCCGAAATTTCGGTGCATCCCTAATCATTAACTGTCATTTTGAGTAGGATACTATGATTTGCTTAAGAAATCCACTACAGAAGTATTGCAATGATGTATTACCTTAGGGACAAACAGTGTATGTACTTCAAGTGCTTCTAAAAAGATGCACCTGAAGCGGGTTTTCATCATTCCAAATGCACACTCAATGAGTACGTTTACATGGACAACAATACTCCGATTTTAACGCGATTAAGACAATACTCTGATTAAGAAGCAACCATGTAAACTGATATTTTTGATTAATTTAATCCGACTAAAGTCATAATCGGAGTAAACACAAATCGAATTAAGACAGGTGGAGTATTCCTATTTTAGTCGCATTATGGAAGACATGTACACACCTTTAATCACACTATTCCCCTTGCGTAGGACTTTTCACCAGAGGATACACACTAATGCTGCGTTCCAGACAGGTTTTTGAGCTCGTAAATCACGTCTTCAAACCACGACTCAGGACTTTGTAGCACTTTCACGGGTAGAAGTTTGGAAAAACACGGGTTTCCTGGAACGCGGCATAACGCTCTCAGTTGGTCGCACGTGCATATGCTTTGGTTTCATTTTTATTTATTAATTTTTTTTGCTACAACATGGGATTAATCAATGCTCATTGCTGATAAATAGTTTGTCTGTTATCATAATTTATAGTTTTATGGAAACGTATTTAACATTCAACCCGTTCTTTTTCATTAGTAGGCTATTATTTGTGATTTTAATTTTGTGAACGGGATTTCCGCTATTGGAACGTCTTAGGATGCTTTTCACTTTTACTTTTACGAATTCATGATCTTTTGCTTACATATAGGCTACACCTATCAATTTTAAGATTAAAACAAATTCTTAAAAGATGGATTTGTTATTTTTAATTAAACAGCATAACAACAATCAAATAAAACTAGCTTATATAGCATTTATTAACAAAAACTAATAAGACGAGGCATGGACTCCATCACATGCTGTGTTATATGCCGACTAAACCATTTATTACAGGGCGCGCAATCAAATTAATTAATAAAAAATAAATAAATAAAAGAAAGCCTCCAAGGCGTAATGTGACGTAAACGGCAAAGATAACAGGGTTTTCAAAATGAAAACAAACAAAAAAAAGTCAAACTAAACTGGCTTTCGGTGACTGTGCTTGCGTGTGATTTTTTTCCTAAAAACTGTCTGGCTCTGAAACGCTCGCTGTATGGAGCAGACGCTTTGGAGCAGCACAGCATGCACAAAAATGTGTTGCATATGTCCAGAGCCACTTCAAGCTTTTGTCAAATTAAAACCGAAACATCCAAAAGTCTATAAAGAAGATGAACTGATAGCGTCGCGTGTTAATGATGCGTGTCATTAACCGATCTATGTACTATAACATGTAAAACGGGAACATGAAAGGAATATTCTAAAAGCAACTCATGTAAACAGCTTAATCATATTATTGTCTTATTCAGAATAAGGTCATTAATTAGATTACTGGTGTCCATGTAAACGTAGTCAGTGATTGTGCGACCTTTGGAATGATGGTAGTTGAACCTTTGCTCTGCCATGCCTCTCACTGGCCTCTTATATGGTGTGATAAGGGCCAGGGGTTCCTGTAGACATGGGTAGCCACCGTCAGCTAGGAGAAAATACCCAGGCGGAGGGTAAGTCCCCCTAGTGTAGATGGGGCTGTTCTTGATAATGCGTGCATCATGCACACTTCCTGGGTAACCCACAAAGATGTCAATAAAGCGGCCCTGATGGTCACAGACTGCCTGGAGCACCACTGAAGGGAAAAGCTTTCTGTTGTTGTAATCGTGACCATCAGGGCCGCCGGGACATTTTATTCTAATGTGGCAGCCGTCTACTGCCCCTGCTGCCTTGCCAAATGCTTGGTGATTAGCCAATCGAGCAAAACCATCCCCAACCACTTGGAGCTCCTCCTGTGTGCGAGGGAAGTGGACAAATTGGGGGAGCACAGCCACCACCTCATCTGCCATCTTGTGGACAACTCTGTGCACTGTGGGAAGAGGCACGCTAAAGACCCTGGAGACAACTCTGTTGGCTGAATCGGTTGCCAGCCAGAACAGGAACACGAGTGTCTCCAGGGTCGGGCCCCACCATCAGCTGCTGCATGGCCTCTCTGCCCAGCCTGAAGTATGGCCGAGTGTCCTCCCCTCCATAGTACCGCTGCAGTACTGACACTGTGGCATTGATGGCACAGTAGTGCCGAGCCTGTACAACATGTAGAAGAGAGGAAGGTTTAAGTATAATTTCAGTTTTGCCATTTATTTAATGTTTATTAATCTATTAAACATATCGGCTCAACTGATTTCCATTTGTTTGTGGGACTTGTTTGTGAGATAGGACAAGTCTTTAACAAATAGTTGTTAAATTATAAATATTTTTCAAATATCAAATATTATTACAATGGCTTGGTTGAATTCAGGTCTGTTATTTCTTGATAACAGACCACCGTGAAGTATACGGCACACTGTTGCCATGAAAAACAGAGCGTTGCTATGGTCGCAGTTCTGTTCACTCAGGCAATATAATCGTTTTTAAATCAATAAACTCCTTTTTAATCATATTGATTCTTTGACTGTCAAGTGTGTTTAAACAGTGCGGGTCAGTTTGACATAATGGATGTAATTATTTTTAAATGAATGATAAGAGCATTAACGTTACTTACCATCCCACGTCGGCAGAGGTGGCGACAAATTTAAATTCTCCTCCTTCGAGCCTGACGCCGATGCTGCCTCACCATCTCCATTTCCATATCAGAAAAAATGCTGTACAGCAACCAAACCAGTAATGGTTGCACTTCCATTTTTCAGCGCCGAAAGCGGACCTTTTCACTCACGTAATGACGCAATAACGTGCACTTGCTAGCCTGTTCCATTTACTTGTTCTCCAAATGCTTAAGAGGAGCCTCGCCTAGCCTCTGAAGGAAGTGACTTGGAAGGACCAGTCCTGCCAAGGACGTATCCTTGACATTGAGAAACACCTGTTGCTTGATAACATCATAAATCCAAGATGGCTGACAGCGGATGGATAGCCATGTGCTAAATGCCCAGACATATCTGTGAAAAACTTATAGAAGGAGGTCAATTGAGATAAAAAATATATTAGCGTGTACAGTAAAGTATGATGAACATGTTAGTATTTTATTAACTAAAATTCTGAGTAAAATTATTTTTTTTATTCACCAAAAACCAACTGTCCACGTATGTGGACGTCATGCAACAGGAGTCAGATTGCATAAAGTCTCATTTCTGTAATCTGCTAGTATGTATACAGATCTGGCCATTAAAAATGTGTCTATTTTCACGCGGCAGCCTGCAATTCGGCACGCGTGGGCACGCGTCCTACCGCAGCTGCTTTTTTTGATTTTTTTACAACGTTGTTGCACTTCATATAATATCCACCAGGTGGCGCAAGGAACAACATTCTGTAGCCAAACACCATGGCCAGCTCTAGGGGGCGTTGGTCACAAATACCAGTACAATAGTTCAATGATTCCTCTTTCCTGAAATTATGGTTCAAACCAATAGCAAAAAGATAGCCTATTCATAAGCAGGTGCAGTTGTATTGTTATTTTGTTTTCTTTCTTTGTTTTCCTGACGAACATTTATTAGACTGCATCGGAAATAGAAATATTAATTTCGGTTATTTTATTTTTCCAACCGACAACTGACGTAAACCGCTAAATTCGTTTTCAGGGATTAATTATACACAAGCAAGAAGCAGCATAAACATCAGAACCTCACGCGCAGAGCTTATGCACAGAGAAAAACCCTATAAACCTATTTATAATAATAAATAAAATAGGCCCACATAAGAAATATATGTTTTTCTTTTCTGAATGAATAATAATTTAACAAATTAATAAGTAGCAAGCCTGTATGCAGAATTTTGGGCAATTTCTGTGATGCGCCCTTAAACCAGCATCTTGTTTCCATTTTTATTTTTTTTTTTACAAATAGCCTACACATCTTTTATTTTATTTTTTTTTTTTTGTGATTGTGATTGTACACAAATAACATAAATATGTAAAACAGCAATGCCGTACTCTTGAACGAGTATTGTAAGCTGTATCCACTTTATTAAGGGGAAACAAATCAAGTGATCCTGACGGCGCCGCGGGCAGTTAAATAACTCGACAACTTTCACCTTCAGAATAAAATACATTATATATTTCAGCGTTTTAAAGCAACATCAAATTAAGATATGCATGTTTAAGAGGTAGTTCGTCTTTTTCTTTTTCTAAGATACACAATTTTAGATACACTGACAATTAATTTGAGTAGAGACAGATAGAAATGGGAAGGATAAATATAAACTACAGTATTTTTGCGTTTATGGTGCTTAGAAATTTATTCTAAGCGGGCAGCGGGCGAATAATATAGTTAATATAGCGCGGAGCTGGTGGATGCGGAATAAAACCTTGTGGAAGCGGGACTGGAAAAGCACTTTGTTATATCCTATAGACTATTTAGATACTTCATCATCAAGCAAAAAATTATTCATAAGCAGGAGCAGTTTTATTATTATTTTATTTTATTTTTTTCCTGACGAACTTTTATTAGACTGCATTGAAAATAGAAATGTTAATTTCTGTTTTTGTTTTTTTTTCCAAACGACAACCGACGCGTTTAGTTATTATTAACGACAAGATTGTGTTAAATTACATTTAAATTGAAACGTGGCTGTGACACATTAATAACAGTTAAATTCGTTTTGAGGGGTTAATTGTACACAAGCAAAAAGCAGCATAAACATCAGAACATCACACGCAGATCTTATGCACAGAGAAAACCCAAAAAATCTGTATGTAAAATAAATAAAAATGCCCATATGCGAAATATAAATTTCTTAATGAATAATAATTTAACAAAACGAAATAAAATAAAATTAATAAGTAGCAAGCCTATATGCAGAATTGTAGGGAATTTCTGTGACGTGCCCTTGAACCAGCATCTTGTTTACATTATTTTTTTTTTTTACAAATAGCATACACATCTGTTTTTTCATTGTGATTGTACACAAATAACAGAAATATGTAAAATAGCATAGTTTTGAGCAATCCCGCACTCTTGAAGGAGTATTGTAAGCTGTATCCACTTAATTTAAGGGGGGAAAAAACGTGATCCTGACGGCGCCGCAGGCAGTTAAATAACTGGACCACTTTCACCTTCAGAATAAAATACATTATATATTTCAGCGTTTTAAAGCAACATCAAATTAAGATATGCATGTTTAAGAGGTAGTTCCTCTTTTTCTTTTTCTAAGATACACAATTTTAGATACACTGACAATTAATTTGAGTAGAGAGGAATAAAAATGGAGAGGTTAAATATAAACTACAGTTTTTATAGAGTTAAAAATTAATTAATTTATTTATTAGTATTATTACTATTATTATTTTGATATTTTGATTATTAATAGTTTTTGCTATTTTGGTGCTTAGAAATTTATTCTAAACGGGCAGCGGGCGAATAATATAGTTAATATAGCGGGAGCGGGTGGATGCGGAATAAAACCTTGTGGAATCGGGATTGGAAAAGCACTTTATTGTTATATCCTATGTAGACTATACTTCATCATCAAGCATGGGCGTCGGAAGCAAAATAAATGTGGGTGGGTCCACCCCCAGAAAAATAAATACTTTAGTATATGCCATTTTCTGTAGTCTGGTGCCTTTTATTTAATGTTTTTACACAATGCAAATACTCCATATTTACAAATATTACAAAAGACGGCTGTTCTGCAACATTTTCAGTGGCGTAAGTGATAATACGAGTAGCATATCGTTTTTGACGCGGGAGACCCGAGTTCGCATCCGCCTTTTGGTGAAATCATTTTCGAAATCGTCTCCCTTTTCACTTATATCACATCGGAAAGGCATTTGTTTATTTGTTAATTGATGAAATAATTGAAAAGTTGAAATAAAGTATCAACTAGGGTTAGGTCACCTACCGTAAGTGTATCTGAGCACTATACTGTACTTTTAGGAGTGTTCATAATTAATTTTATTATTATTATTGTTGTTATTATTATTATTATTATTATTATTATTGTCTTTAGATTTGTTCTTACATTTTGATGCCGTACATTATTATGACTCACTGCCAGTTTTTTTTTTTTTTTTTTCTTAAAAACTAATTGAAGTGAAAGGGAAGAAACCCATGTAGATTTGGTCTAATGGCCATAAATACTATAGCCTAGTATTATATCCTAATATAGAAAATAATTTAGACAAATAAACAGAAGGCTCACTTTTCAAAACAATAAAGCTTAGCCTGACTGACAACGAATACAACAATTGTTAAGTATCAAAAGTGCTCCAGTGAGTTATGCATTTTTTTCCACCTTTTTTTATTTTTCTTTTTTTTTTTTAAAGTGGAAAAGTAGTTCTTCTATTTCGGAGAAGTTCATTAAGTCTTTTTAAGTTTTTTTATTTTTTTTTATTCATCTTTAAACAGCTCCGATTTACATCATTTTAGCCTGGAACTAGGCTTAAGTCTGTTCTGGGAAACCAAAGGGAAGTGTATTTTTTTTTTTCAGTTTTCTGAAAAGTAGCCGTTAATGAGGCATCAGAGTTAAGCGGCATGCAGTATAAAGAGCGAAATGTTTATGAATGGCAGAGTGGGGGTGGGGTGGGGTGTTGAACGCTGTCTGTTGCCTTGTTGTAATCAACATTTGGAGACTATTTTGGGGGTGCTGGGGGCGGATTCCGACTGCATTCAGTTGCATTTCGAATTCAGCATTCAAATGCATGCCAGGGAGAAGGGGAAAGCTTTCCTCACACGCTCCACTTTTTTCAAAACATTAGTGTCCAACCTGACACGCGGGTCAGTGGATAAACAACCCGAACCCGACCGTTTTCAAATAACCCACCCGCAACTCGGACCGCAGAATAAAAAAAATAAATATTGTACCCGACCCGCCTCCTGACCCGTATGTTTAATACTAAAGTGATTAAGCTGTGGAGATGCAGTCTGAAATATCCCGACATCAGAAATCCATTGGTGTACAAGCTAAAAAATAAAATTAAAATAAAATAATGTGTCCTGTTGTAAAGTCGTTGCCGTATTGTTGTGTATGAAGTTCAGATGTTATTATTTTAAGAAATATATATGTTTTAGGATTCTCCTTATTTTTGTTTTAGACATCCATCAATTACGGTGAATAAAAAAAATTCCGCGCTGGTGGAAACAAGACTTTCGCTTCTACTTTTGAGACCGGTGTTCGGACGTTTTTCTAAAAAAAAATAATAATAAAAAAAAAAATAAGAATTCAAAATTCAAAATTTATTGTCATAAAAACAGAAGGTGAATATAATTCAAAAATGTTAAGTATTTGCTGATTAAAGAAAACATGAGGGATGCCGCTTAATATTTGGCTTTTACGTGAACTTTAAAGCTTATCCCTCATTCCATTTGTTTTCTTTGTTTTGTAATCTTTATATTATTTTCGTGAAATGTATTTTTGCTCAACATGCATTTCTCGTGGCCACGAGTTTAATGAATAAACCAACCTGCGTGACATTAGTAACCCAAAATTATTTGAGATATTTCGTTTTGAGTTAAGAAATTGTTTGCCTATATTAATTGTTATAGAAATTAATACAATATTAAATAATTATACAGGCGATGCTGTATATGCTAATGCTGTCTGTGCGCAATGTAGACAGCTTTCACAAAAGGAAAGGAAAGGAAAGGAAGTGAGGTGAGGCCAAGTATGGTGACCCATACTAGGAATTTGTGCTCTGCATTTAACCCATCCAAGTGCACACACACAGTATTGAACACACACACACCGTGAACACACACCCGGAGCAGTGGGCAGCCATTGCTGCGGCGCCCGGGGAGCAGTTGGGGGATCGGTGCCTTGCTCAAGTGTTTACATGTATTACATGTTGGCCTACTTCAAATTAAATAGCCCTGCAAGAAACATTTCATGCATCCCACAATCTTGTCCATTGACTGACCTTCTTTTTTTCCCATTATATTTGTATTATTCGTTTGTATTCGTTATTTTTTCCTTCATTTTGATCTCGTTACATAACATTCTGAATGTAAATGATACTGTAAAGGTTCTATGACTGGGGTTTTTACTGGAATGCAGTTTAAAGGTTAAATTTAACATATATTGTATTTTATTTAGTCTAACTAATAGACAAATAACTGAAGAGTGAATCATTCACGTAGTTTCATTTGGAAATAATTTATCGTCACACAGTAAAATAGGCCTTCATTCCTTCTCTTAACTAAAGAATTGAACATATAAAATATGAATTGAACATATTTTATTTTGTTTAGTCTAATTAATAGACTAGACTATATAAATATTAAACTGTTTTACTGAGAAATTAATCATTTACGTAGTTTCATTTGTAAATGAAAACATTATGTATCGTCACACACGGGGATAAATACAATCAAAAAGTCAAAACGTAATTGGCATAATTGTCAGGCGTTAAAAATAAATAGCCCTAACCAGGTATTGAAATAATAATAACCTATAATAAGAATAAATAATAAGTGATTTAGAGCTATCTACTTTTTTCTTTATTGTGAATCGCTTAACCTAAATAACTTTATATATGCTAGTTGGCATATATTTAGCAAATATTGTGAACTACAATTATGCCAATAAAGTTTTGACTTTATGATTGTATTAATGCCCGTGTGTGACCATACGATTTACAAATGGAACGTGAATGATTCACTCGACAATGAAACACTATATAGGTTATAATTAGACTAAAAATGAATATATGCCATATAGTATAATCAAAGCTTTCATGGCATGTCAGCATTTATCATTTAGATTCGGAATGTTAAGAGATCAAAATTAAGGGGGACATACTGAATATAAACGAATAATAAATTTATTACAGAAAAAAAGAGGATCAATTAATGGATAAGACTTAAGGATGCATAAAATGTTTCTTGCAGGGCTATTTAATTTGAAGTACTTATATGTAATAAATTCTTGATAAACTTTTGAATGCTGTCTACATCGCGCACAGACATTCGCATATACAGCATTGCCTATTGTTAATATATAACTTAATATTGCATTAATTTCTATAACAATTAATATAAACATTTCTTAACTCAAAATAAAAAATATTAATAAACCTGTCTCTGATAATCCTGGGTTATTGTCACGCAGGTTTGTTTATGCATTAAACATAAGGATGTCGTTACCTCGACAAAATGATCTTGTGGCCTCGACCTAATATGACGTTCCCAGGAATTAATATCTCGTGGCAATGACAAAAAGTAATATGATGTTCCCACGAATTCACATGTGTGGCCACGACAAACATAAGTGAACCGAAGGTGTCCCCTCCAGGTTACCGTACCTTTTAGTTTTCAGCCTGCTCCAGTCCAGTGCGTTACATGACTGCCCCCTACTGATCATGTCTTTCCTGTGTCAGAGCATTTTATAGGATCCTTCGCAATACACCGGCGTCACGCGAGACCACTTTACTTCCCGCGCGCATTTTAAATGGCCAGATCTGTATGAACTGAGATGTCAACTTTAGCTTTGTCTGCTTGCATTCTGCTATGGATACACACAGTAGCTCATGCTTGCTCTTCTGTTAAGAATAACAGTGGTTTGTGAATGTTGATGCTTAGCCTATATAACAAATATTTTATCAGGAGCGTTTATGCTGGGGTTTTGTGAAATTACGAGATGTTACAAAACTGTTTCATGTAAATTCAATTGATGTACTGAAAAAAAACTATATAGGTTACTTTTATGCGGGCAGGAGCGGGACACAACATGAATGTCGAGGCGGGAACTGAACGAGATAAACATATTTCTGCGGATGCGGGACTGAAAAATCTGTCCTGTGCATGTCTCTACATGCAGTGTTAAAATGCCCCCTATTGGTTAAACTCTGCATCAAACGTAATATAAGCATGAAGACGTAATATGAACATGAAGTGACCTGTCAAAAACAACTTATATGCTTGTTACCACATTTGATAATCAATCGAAATAATCGCAGCTCTTGTGATTTGAAAATCGCACCCTTTCAAATCGCGATTTCGGTTTAAAAACGATTAATCGTGCAGCCCTAGCCTGGTGCCTTCCTTCTTTTGTTCTTTTTGAAGACCTGGCGCACCTCATCTTCACTGATTTGAATGGGAGTTGCAGGAGTGGGGGAGAGGGGTGATGTTGGAGGTGTAACCTACAATAGAACTCATTCAGATCGTCTGCCAGTTGCTGATTCTGCATAGTGCTGGGGGATGGTGTCTTGTAATTGGTGATGTGTTTTAGACCTTTCAACACTGATGAAGAGTCACTGGAATAAAATTGGTTCCTTATCTTTTCGGAATAATTTCTCTTTGCCACTTTGATCTCCTTTTCCAGTGTGTATTTGGCCTCTTTATACAAGACTTTGTCTCCTTTCCTATAAGCATCATCTTTGGCATGACAGAGCTGTCTGAGTTTTACAGTGAACCATGGTTTGTCGTTGTTGTAATTTAAGCGAGTCCTGGTAGGAATGCATAAATCCTCACAGATCAGTAACAGTCTCTGTAAGCTCGTCCAGATCGGTGGCAGCAGCTTCAAAAACACTCCAATCAGTACATTCGAAACAGGCTTGTAAAACCTGCTCTGTTTCACTGGTCCATCTCTTTACAGACTTTGCTACAGGTTTAGCAGATTTAAGTTGTTGCCTGTAGGTTGGTATAAGATGAACCAGGCACTGATCAGAGAGTCCCAAAGCTGCCCGTGGGACAGAGTGATATGCATTCCTTATTGTGGTGTAACAGTGGTCCAATATATTACTGTCTCTGGTGGGACATGTGACGTGCTGTCTGTATTTTGGCAGTTCACGGGAGAGATTTGCTCTATTAAAATCCCCAAAAATGATTAAAACAGAGTCCGGGTGTTGTTGTTCTGTCTCTGTGATGTGATCAGCGAGTTTCTGTAAAGCCAGGCTTACGTGCGCTTGCGGTGGAATGTACACACTCACGAGAATGAACGAGCAAAACTCTCACGGCGAATAGAACGGCTTACAGTTTATGAAAAGCGCTTCAACATCAGAACAGCATATTTTCTTTAACACGGTTACATTTGTACACCACCTCTCATTGATGTAAAAGCACGTCCCGCCGCCGCACGATTTCCCTGTCGATTCTGATTCCGATTCCTGAATCCACGCTGACGAAGCTTCACGAGCACGCACAATTGGGAGCACTGGTCAGTGGGAAGTCATATGACATTACCAAACTCTCCACCAGGGATTTCAGAGGTGATTTGTATTTGACAGCAACTCGATTTACAGAAATGAAACAGGTGGCAGATCTGTCTGGTCCAGGCTTAGATTTGCCATTTACAATTGATGAAGAAGTAACTACACTTACCGCTAACATTAATGGTGCTGAGGTTAGCATTCATTTTTGTTGGGTCAAGTGTTATGCCTGGCAGAATGACTTTGATGCAAAGTTTCACCCTTGTGTAAGATGTGGGCTGCTGCAAAGGATTGCCAGTTTTCAGCCCTGTGTCACCGCAAAAATCTCTGTAGCAGGTGACTTTGGTGAAGATGACTTCAAACTGTCCAATTCAGTTTTGAATAATCATTTGGAGGAAGAAGGACTGGTAAACTTGCTCTTGGATGCACAGAATGTTGAGGAGCATTTACTGGAAAGGGGGATGTGTTCTTTCAAGATATAGAACAATGTAGTGATGGCATTTAGCAAAGTGAAGGATGAAAGAAAGTCTCAAGCTGAAGGTGAACTTGAATGAGCAAATTTGCTTGGAGTAGATCAGGAAGGTGAGATGGAAAGTTGGTTTGACGAGTGTGCAGAAATGGGAAGTAAGGTTTTGTTGCCTGAGGCTATGCCAACTGAAGCCAAGAAGTTAGACAAACCTCCTGAAGCTGGCAATTTGTTGGATAAACCTGCCAATTAAGACCAAGATGGCAGCGCGTACACATCGCGAGGCTCAGTGTCTCTCCAGTTTCTGTAAATTTGCAGTATTTTACCTGCTCATTTCGGGTCTGTTCGTACAGAGCAGTCGTGCCTTTACATCGTACACCCGACTGGAGCTTTTGGATATTGGTTTGTACATTCCCGACAGTTTTATCAGCAATCTTCAACTCGTCCCTGAGATCGCCAGAACACCCGAGGCTGTGCACTCTACCCGGCCGGGCGGAAGTGCTCGAAGGCGGCGTCGAGACCTTAAACAAAGACGGGGGAAGCGCGGAGGACTAAGTGCTAAGCTAAAGCTAACACCTCACCGGCTCTCTTTACCCAACATTTTCCTTGCTAATGTACGGTCGCTGGTGAACAATACAGACGAGATTCGACTCAACCACAGCAAGAGACTTTGGAACTGCAATGTCATGATCTTCACTGAAACATGGCTAAACAGCGATGTATTGGACAGTGCTATTGCTCTAGCTGAGCATCACACATTCCAGGCAGACAGAACGGCGGATGACTCCGGTAAGACCAGAGGCGGAGGATTGTGCATTTATGTTAACAATGCTTGGTGCACGAACTCTGTTACTATTGGGAGACACTGTTCAGCTAACCTAGAGTTTCTCATGGTTAAGTGTAGACCGTTTTGTCTGCCACGGGAGTTTACCTCCACCATTATAACTGCTGCTTACATTCCTCCTGACGCTGATGCCAAGTTTGCTATGAACGAACTTCATGCGCCCATCAGCAAACAACAAACTGCTCACCCGGAGGCTGCATTTATTGTTGCGGGGGATTTTAAATACTCAAACTTAAAGACAGTACTCCCCAAATTTCACCAAAACATTTTCTGTTACACCAGAGGAAACAAAACTTTAGACCATGTATACACAAACATGGCTGAAGCCTATACTGTGACCCCCTCCCCCACTTGGGACAATCAGACCACCTTTCTTTGTTCCTCACTCCCAAATACTCACCCCTCATCAACCGTGTGAAGCCATCAGTGAAGACCATCAAAGTGTGGCCAGCGGGGGCAGACATCACACTCCAGGACGGGTTTCTACACACTGACTGGAGTATGTTTGCTTCTCAGGCCACCTGTGGCTCTCACACGGACATAGACAGCTACACCTCCTCTGCTCTGGATTACATTAATACTACCATAGACAGCAAGCTGTACCTACATGTTTTAAATCCACCTCCATTGTGCCAGTGCCGAAACACTCCAACCCAACGTGTCTGAATGACTACCGCCCTGTAGCACTCACACCCATCATGAAGTGCTTGGAGCGGCTGGTCCTCTCGCACCTCAAGGACTCCCTCCAATCCTCACTGGACCCACATCAGTTTGCCTACCGTGGCAATAGGAGCACAGATGATGCAGTCTCCATAGCTTTACACTCTGTACTCACACACCTGGACAATATAAACACTTATGCACGAATGCTGTTTGTTGATTTCAGCTCAGCATTCAACACTGTCATGCCTTCTAAGTTAATCACCAAACTTAGAGACCTGGACATTAACACTTCACTCTGTAACTGGATTATGGATTTTCTGACCAACAGACCTCAGCATGTTAGGTCAGGCCACATCTGCTCCACTACTGTCACGCTCAACACTGGAGTACCACAGGGCTGTGTGCTGAGCCCCTTCCTCTATTCCCTCTTCACCCACGACTGCAGGCCTGTGTATGGACCTAACTCCATCATTAAGTTCGCAGACGACACTACGGTGATCGGTCTTGTATATCAAGCGTCCTTTCCCATGTTCCTTTCAGGGTATCCGTATTTGACGAGAAGAAAGCCCAGAAAAAAAATCCAGCAGTAACTTAATACAGGCATATACCTGGGGGGACCACAGGGTGAAAGCCTGGGAGAAAAAAAGCCTTAAGGGCAGAAACCTCAGTCCAGGAAACAGAGCCAGGTCAGATACTTTTATGGTTACCAAGTAGGGATGGACTGCAGAGAGGTGACTTTCAAGATTCAGAAGTCGGCCTAGCAGTTATACAATGGACCCTAGAAATAGCAAGCCACTATGAGCAGGAAGTGGTTATACAGTGTAAAACCTCAGAGGCAGAGGGGATTATGAGCACTGTGTGTAAGAAACATATGGGCAAAATTAAACTGTATACTATGAATGGCAAAGGCCTGAAAAAGTCTCAGGGTGAGACTCCAATTATTGAAAAGGTTAGAATATACAAAGAGGCAATGACAGACTTTCACAATGCACATGAGTTCCTGCTTACTTTACCACCAGTAGATGATGACAGAGATAGTGTTGTCACAATAGCTGACCCACACCCACCTCGGTCAGCTATTACAGAAATACAGATACAACGGATAATGATCCGGATGTATGTATGAAGGATGGATAGAAAATACCTCAGGTGGTATGGTGGTAATACAGGGAAATGCACAAATGGTAAAGGGATCAGGAGCAGCTGGTGCAGTTTTTGGATGTTTAGGGGAAGAGGCTCTTAAAGAAATAGAGAATATGAGGTTTAGATTAGGTCCTCAACAAGCTGGAACATTAAGAGTTACTAGAGGTTCTCCAAAATGGGAGAGTATAGCACATACTGTAATGACTGACTGTAATACACAGACACGCAGTAAAGAACAAGTGTATAAGAGCAGATTGTTAATAAGAAACATAATTCAAGAAGCTGTGAGTAGAGGTAACAGAGAAATACATATGACCAAAATGAGTCTAGTGATAGAGGGTCTTACAGCTGGAATAATAGAACTCTCTCAAGAGAACTATGTAACTATAAATCTCATTGTTACAGAAAGAGATCAATAGGAAATTAAACATTATTATTAAAACACAAAAAGAGAGGTACGAGGAAAGGTTAAGAATATTAAAACATACACAGTAAAATGAGCAGTGTATAAAATACAGTGTTACATGTTATTAATTCTAAAAGAGTTGAATTAATAACCAACAGTGTTAATAAATGTTCCTTTGCAGTGTAGTTGCAGAGGTGCTACGTGGTGTAATTATAATTTTACACTTAAAGTGTAAAAACCCCGCCAAATCATCTTTGCCCCTCCCCTTTTACCCATCGTGACGTGAAGATGAAAACGCAATTTTATCCAGATGCCATCTGCAAGGTAAGGCCTTACTCTTTCTATACGTAAAAAATATCTTTAAGTACTCATTAAATACTTTATTATAAGTGAAGATGCTTGTCAAATTAAGTTCAGAAGTATGTGAAAGTTTCTCACAGCGATTGAAACTTTCCGATTTTCCGGATGAAGGTAATTGCGTTTGTAATTATATACTAAAAAAGAATTAAGCTGACAATATCGGTGGCGTTTGCACTATGCGTTTGCATAGCCACTAAAATTTAATCTTATTTCGGTTCGTTAAGAGCCTTCGTGAAGTTCGGCATCAGTGTCTCTAGTAACGCTAGGCCCGAGGTCAGGCTTTACGATGAGTCTGGTGCTTAAATGGACAAGGACACATCCGATTTTGGGTGTTATGTATATCGTCAAAATATACGTAATTGAGCAACGTTATAGGCAAGTGACGTGGTTGTTTGTGCTTTGCAGACGTCCATGGAGCATTAAAAATATTACGCGTTAAGGCTTAATTCAAATTTCTTTTCATGTTGACCGTGACTGAAAAGTCAACCATTAAATTTATTTCAATTAATTTGTATAAAGGTTGAGATGCACTCCTTTCCATTATTTTTTATTTAAGCACATAGCACTAGTGCCTTTTGCATGAGCAATGGACCTAAGCCACATGATGGGATTAGCACAACGGTTAACGTAATGCTAACAGCATGACTTCACAGGGAATTGAATGACTCGAGATGCACCGAATGGCCGGTCAGAAATCGCAATCGGCAGTTTTTTCGGCCAACCTCATGTCTTGCCAATCCTTGTTGACATAGGCGCATGCAATCTGCTTGTTGAGTTAATATACAAAATATATACTATATATACTTCTCACCACCGCGTCTGGGTCACATCCACGAACACATTCAGGTGTTTTTTTTTAGGAAACACAGTTCAGATAACATTGCGATCACAAACGGTATTTAATTTTGTAAATTTACAAGAAATTAAAATTTTGTTAGCAGTAACCTTACCAGGATGTGACAGTTTGTCATTCATTGTTTATTAATTAGTTTATTTTACCTGCAAAGTTTATAGTTGAATAAAATATTGGAATATTTTTACAAACATGCATTGAAAAACTTTGGTATACATTTTCAGTCAAAAAAAAACTTTGTTGCACTTAAACCACTATAGCACTTCTGTTGATGTTATTGCTTCTGTTGTTCTCCTTGAATTATCAATTATTAACAAACAACCACTAAACTTAAGCTGGAAACTTACCTGAACCAAGACTAATTTTAGTTTTTTTTTTTATAATTCTTTGTCAACAGAATTGACCCATGTTCCTCCAGTGCCAAGTAAAGAAAGCTTGTTTAATATTTCAAGCTAAGAATCTGATGACACCATTCTTCTAAGTGATGACAGCCCTAACAGATGAAGCAGGAATTGTGAGTGTATGTCTGTGCCTTGGATATTACTTAGTAAGATTTTAGAAAAAATGTTTCTATAAAAATTAAAACTGAACCGATCACTGGTTCTGTTCATGTCATTGGTGATCCATGCCTTTTCAAGTTTTTTTTTAAATTATATTTATTATATTTTAAACAGTTTGAAGAAAGCGTCTTGTGTTCTGACAATATCACACTCTCATTTGTGTTAATACATGAAACTAAAGTGCAAAAGTTATGTCGAGTTGGAGATTTGATCCAGGTGCCGAATCACAATGTGACTATACAATTATGTTCACAATGTTTTCTGACATGGATATGGTTGTTTATTGTGCTCTGAAATTTTGCAGATGGTCAAAAAATTCTGCAGACTAAACCTGGTGGGAATAGCATCCTCAGAGAGTGCAACAAAACCAAATGCTTATCTGACAGCAACAGGAGAAAGGTGGTCAATAAATGACTGAAAAGCACCGGTAACTTGTATTTTAAGTATTCTTTATTATAGTGGTCATGATTTCCTGTAGCAAATGCCTGTGAAACTGAAATTCTCATCTTGTTGATGCAATTTTATAAAGTGTAATGTGTTAACTACTTGACATTTTAGAAGTTAATAATATTTTTTCAGCATTATTGTTTTTTTTTTAAATCTGTGGTAATTTAATAATTTCAGATGACAAAGATGTGAAATCCTTAGTCAAAATATATGTGAACACTGTTTGACAGAATATATGCTTCAATTCATATTTGATTGTTTCTCTGTAATATTGGAGTGGAGTGTGAGGAGTGTATTTGAAGGTGCCTGGGTGATTGCGTGCAGGTGTGGCTTGTTAGAATTCAGGTGACAGTGAACGTGGTGTGATAGCTGGTGAAGAACCTGACCAATCCGTGACATTACCCCCCTCCCCAGGGCCCGCTCCTGAGGGCCTGGACCTCCGGCGCCGTGGTGGCCTGCCTCTTCCTCGGGGAGCTGGTTGCTCGGGGTAATTTGCATGGAAGTCCTCCAACAGTGCCGGGTCAAGGATGTCGCCTCTAGGAACCCATGATCTCTCCTCTGGGCCGTATCCTTCCCAGTCTACCAGGTACTCCAGCAGACCACCACGACGTCGGGACTGCAGAATTTCTCGAACCGTATACACAGATCCTTCGTCCAACAGCAACGGGGGAGGGGGTTCCTCTTCTTGGCCAGGTTCTGTGGAAGAGACAAGAGGTGGGTGCCAGGGTTTTAACAAAGAAACGTGGAAAGTGGGATGGATCCTGTACTGCGGGGGTAACTGGAGTCGGTACGTGACTGGATTGACCTCTTCCATGACTGTGAAGGGGCCAACAAACATGGGACTAAGTTTTTTGGAGGGCAGTCGCAGACGGATGTCTCGTGTTGAGAGCCAGACCTTGTCTCCTGGAACATAGACTGGGGCCGGAATCCTTCTTCTGTCGGCAGTGGACTTGTATCTGCGAACTGCCCTCTGAAGATGGTGGTGAGCCTCGTCCCAGACTCTCTCGCTTTCCCGGAACCAGTAATCCACTGCGGGTACCTCAGATGGTTCACCATTCCAGGGAAACAGAGGAGGCTGGAATCCTAGGACGCACTGGAATGGTGTGAGGCCGGTGGTTGCTTGCCGCAGTGAATTCTGGGCGTATTCCGTCCAGCCCAGAAACTGGTTCCAGGAATTCTGGTGAGCATGACAAAAAAGGTCCGGAGGAACCGCCCTACTTCCTGGATCTTCCTCTCCGTCTGGCCGTTGGTCTGCGGATGGTAGCCAGAGGAGAGGCTGATGGCCACACCTAGGAGCTTGAAGAATGCCTTCCAGACTCTTGAAACGAATTGAGGTCCCCTGTCGGACACTATATCCTCGGGGATGCCGAAGTATCTGAAGACGTGATTAAATAGCAATTCTGCGGTTTCAAATGCAGTAGGGAGGCCTTTCAAGGGTAATAACCTGCAGAATTTGGAGAAGCGATCCACTATGACGAATACACAGGTGTTCCCATCCGACGAGGGCAAGTCTGTCATGAAGTCCATTCCTAGGTGTGACCAGGGGCGGTTAGGAACTGGCAAGGGATGGAGTTTTCCGGCGGGTAGATGTCTGGGAGTCTTGGATGTGGCACACTCCTTGCAGCCTTTCACGTACCTCCTCACATCCCTTGCCATGTCCGGCCACCAGAAGCGTTCGGACAGCAGCGAGAGAGTTTCGTTGGCCCCCGGATGTCCAGTGCCCGGAGAGGTATGTGTGACATGGATCTACCCGTTGGATCCTAGGGATGTACTGACGGTCTGGTGGACAGCCCGGCGGAGGTCGGGGATCGGGAGTGGCGACGGCTGGAGGGGCTGTCCATTCGATGGGACTGACAATTATGTCTTCGGGGAGTATCGTGGAAGTGACCTCAGGAGTGTCTTGGGAATCATTGATCCGGGAAAGGGCGTCAGTTCGGACGTTTTTGGGACCTGGGCGATATGATATGGTGAATCGGAATCTGGAGAAGAATAGGGACCATCTTGCTTGCCGGGGACAGAGTCGCTTAGAGTCGCCATTCCTCCAAGGCGAGTTTGATGGCTAAGAGCTCTCGGTTCCCGATGTCGTAATTCCTCTCTGCTGGGCTGAGCTTCCGGGAGAAGTAGGCACATGGATGGAGTTTTCTGGGTGTTCCATGGTATTGTGAGAGGACTGCTCCAACTCCAGACGTGGAGGCGTCCACCTCCACTACAAAGGGGCGATCAGGATCCGGATGAGTAAGTAGGGGTGCTTGAGTGAAGGCGGTCTTTAAGGATTGGAAGGCTGCGGCTGCTTCCGACGACCAGACGAGAGTTATGGGCTTGCCTTTAAGGAGGTTTGTGAGCGGAGCGGTGATGATACTGTACTTGTTAATGAACCGTCGATAGAAATTGGCGAATCCAAGGAATCTCTGGAGTTCCTTCATGGACGTTGGAGTTGGCCAGTCGGTTACAGCAGAAACCTTCCCCTTGTCCATGCGGACCCCCTGCTGGTCAATGATGTAGCCTAGGAAATGGACTGACTTCAGATGGAAGGTGCATTTCTCGGCTTTCAGGAAGAGCTGGTGTTGTCGGAGTTTGTGGAGGACCTCCGCAACGTGGTGCCGATGTTCTTCCTCCGGGAGTAGATCAGGATGTCGTCTATGTACACGATCACGAATCGATGAAGAAACTCCTGGAGGACTTCGTGAATGAAGTTTTGGAATAAGGAGGGGTGTTGACCAATCCGTACGGCATCACCAGATATTCGTAGTGGCCAGTTGGAGTCACGGATGCGGTCTTCCACTCGTCCCCCTCACATATTCGCACCAGATTGTAAGCGCTGCGGAGGTCCAACTTAGTAAAGATGGTAGCGGCCCTGAGTTGTTCGAGGGCCACAGGGATGTCAGGAAGAGGATACTTGAAGGGGATGGTGCTCTGATTGAGGGTTCTGTAGTCGATACACGGCCGCAGCCCTCCATCCTTCTTGGCCACAAAGAAGAAGCTGGAAGCAGCAGGGGAAGTGGAATGACGGATATAACCCAGACTGAGAGCCTCCTGGATATACTCCTCCATGGCCTTCGTCTCCGGAAGTGACAACGGGTAGATCTTACCTCTGGGCAAGGGCGCGTTGGGAATCAGGTCAATCGCGCAGTCCCATGGCCGATGTGGAGGTAGCTGGGAAGCTCTCTTGGGGCAGAAGATGTCCTGGAACTGTAGATTTTAGGGATATTCGTAGATCTCTTTTCCATGGGGCTTTCGATGGACGTGACGTAGACGGGTACTGGAAGTGGAATAGGATGAGGAAGATCTGGAAAACACTCTGAAGAACACTTCTTCCCCAATCGCATTACTTCTCCGGAGCCCCAAGAGATGATGGGATCATGCTTCACCAGCCACGGGCGCCCTAGAATGATGTCCATGTGAGCACCCTCCAGAACCAGCAGCTGGATGTTCTCTTTGTGAAGCACTCCGACTTGAAGTTGGATGGGTTCGCATTTACGCTGAATACGGGGTCTTACTGAGAAGGCATTGGTTATGGGTTGAATCTGGTAGACATTGACCGAGGCTTTGGTGGTGAGCTGGAGCTGACGACAGAGGGAGCCCGAGATGAAATTTCCTGCTGACCCGGAGTCGATGAGTGCGGGGACTGAAACAGAAGAGTGAGGTGTGGTTATATTGTGAGGGGGTTCATACTTTCTTCATCCGACCGGATGACACTCACCGCAGCTCTGATGGGGCGAAGTGGACAACTGAGTCGATTATGTCCGCCGGCTCCACAGTACAAACAGAGACCCCAGGTCAGCCTCCTCTGTCGTTCAGCAGCGGACAGTCTACCAGATTCGAGGATCATGGGTTCTGGTTCTGGAGGGCTGGCGGGTGCAGATGGAGGGAGGAGTGCAGTACTTTTGAGCTCAGTATGGGATTGGTACGATTTCATTCGGTCTGAACATCGGAGGGATTGCTGGATAAACTTTTCAAGACCCATAGTGTTGTCCAACGCCGCTAGTTGGAGGCGTAGAGATGGTTCTATACCAAGCCGGTAGGTGGTCAATAAAGATCGCTCGTTCCATCCACTTGCCGCCGCTAGGGTGCGGAAACGAAGTGCATATTCCTGAGTAGTCATCATACCTTGCGAGAGATGGTAGAGTTGCTCGCTGGCAGAAATGCCACCATCCGAGTGGCCGAAGACCTCTTTAAAATGGGAAATGAAGGCTTGTAGGGAACGAGTGGCCGGTCCAGCTTGATTTAAGATCGTATCGGCCCATTGAAGAGCGGGTCCTGTGAGCAGAGAGACGATGAAGGCGATTTTTGATTGATCTGTAGGATATAGAGAGGGTTGCATGGTGAAAATCAATGAACATTGCAACAAAAATCCGCTGCACTCCTCCGCCCCGCCAGAGTAGGGCGCCGGTCGAGCCATGGGACTGGAGACTCCAGTAGTAGAAGAAGTGAGCGGTGGTGACGGTGCCGGAGGTGCAGAAGGTGTGGATGAATGAGCCGCGGTTAAAACTTTCCGCAGCGAATCCACCAACTCTTGGAATGGATCGAGTGCACTCATGCTGTAAACTGTGTCGGTCCGGGCTTCTGTCAGGGAAGCAAACGGACAGCAAGGTAAGTGAAGGTAAGTATGTTTATTTAATAACAGCAGTGCAAGACGTGAAGCAGGTTGGTGGAGCAGGTGAGTAATGGCGTTCACAGACTGAATTCGTAGGGATGCGTAGACTGGTGATGGTTAATGGTTCTCTTCCTTTGCAGGATGGACGGATGACAGACAGCAACGGCCATGCTGATGTGGCGACTGACCAGAGGGTTTATGGCACACACTCACGTACTCCGAAGACTCCGGGACTGACTTACGGCACGATCGTCCTCGACGATAGGATCTGGACAGAAGACTTGTAGAAGGACAAAGACAGGTGAGTAGACACAGGTAAGAATCTTTTACCGAAGGATTAGAAGATACTGGCGTGTAGGAGAATAGCGTTCGCTGTGTAGAGCTTCCGCTTTGAGTCCGCTAGGTCAAGACGAGCCCGGACATTGAGTGGAGTGTGAGGAGTATATTTGAAGGTGCCTGGGTGATTGCGTGCAGGTGTGGCTTGTTAGAATTCAGGTGACAGTGAGCGTGGTGTGATTGCTGGTGAAGAACCTGACCAATCCATGACACCCATCTGCACAGAGAGAAGCTTCATCCAGCACAGAAGTTTTCCTGACTGAAGAACAGTGTAGGGAAGCTGTTTCTCTTATGAAGCATACTTCAGAGGAGGTGACAGTAAAGGTCAAGATGAGGGAGAATTTTCAGTATCGTCGCAAGATGATTCACGACCCAAGCAGATGCACTGATGTGCTGACCGAATTTCCACATTATATGGATATCAAAGGCCTGGTAAGAACATTTGAGTTCTTAATGTGATTTGGATTATTTTTCTGTGAAATAAGGACAATATAAAATATTTGTGGTGATTTTAAAGTTTTATCGATTATTCATTGTAAAGATAAATACATTTGCACTTTTTACAAATTTGCTTTGTTTTTTTTCTGCTGGTGGGTTTTACAGATCGAGCTGGATTTTGCTTGTCTTTTTGGTGAAAAGACAACAGTTAAGTTTTTAGAGAGGTGACCAACTACATTTATGCAGAAAGTCATTTGGCAGAGCAAGGGGCCTAACTCCTCAAGAACTTCATGGTCTGATTTATTGTGCAGAATCAGCTTTGGATACTGAATCAGATGATGACGGTAAGCTGGTTTTTAACAAGTTAATAACATGATTATGTACCCTTTTAGATCCCCCCCCCCAAAAAAAAATCATCCTGTCTCTTAGGATGGGGCAGCGGTCTGGCTTTGATTCTTTTACTTCACCTAATTCCACCATCAGCACAAGGTCGCAAGAGAAATGGGAAAATGTCGGCATCTGATGCTGAGAAATACACTGTGGTCTTCAAAAAGGTCAATTTGAGATTTTCTGTATGACCTGTCTGCTTCAACTGCAACCTAGTTGTAAAACCTCATTGTAAAACTAACGTAGAAACAAGCAAATGGAATGTTAAGGATTGTCTTTGTTTTATTTTTAGGCAGGGACTAACATACAGGAACATCTTGACTCGATTAAAGAGAGCACCCAGCCCTACCTGTTTGCTGTCGGGACAAAGTAAAGCAGCACTCATGGATACTACATCATCCTCAACAAAAAGCTATACCATGCGAGTGGTCTTGCTGCCTTCGATGTACTGCTTAAAGCCCACTTTGTGTTTGGTGCCTTGTACAATATGGTGCTTCACAAAATCTATACCTTTATACAAACAACCATTTTTGAGATTGACATTGGCAAAGTGAAAGAGAGTCCAAAAACATTACTCTGACACTTGCAAAAAACATGGGAGAATAGTGCTTGCACCAGGAAAGACTGTTTCTCTCTGTAACTTGGGTGAAAATTTACAAATGGCATCCAAGTTGAATTTTCCTCCTCAAACAGATGTTCTCTCGGTTAAATGGGTGAAGTTTAATGGAACTGAATACCGTTTGGGTTTAATTATTTGTGAAGAAGAAGACATTGATTTGTCAGTGTTTTATAAAATCAAAGATGTTGTCAGAAATGAATTTGTGGTACTGGTTGCATCAAAACAGTTTGCTTTGCTTGTCTTTGCCTATAGAATTGAACCAAGACAATGTGAATCCTTGAAAGTGTTCAGTGTCACTGAACTAATTTATTAAAAACATTTTGATATGCAAATGTCTTAAAGGTCTGAATTTCTTTTGGTTTGTTTTACCTTACTGCAGTCTTGTTAAAACTTAGCTGTCAGTGCAGGTTTTATTTCAAAATTGATGTTTTTATATTTTATCTGTGTAATTTTATGACAACTCTAACTGTACATGTTTTAAAGTAGCCACTTTTCCCATTTTGTAAATAAACATTTAAATGTTAACAACTGTGTAAAGTTTTTTTTTGCAATATTTAAATATATTTAGGGGCCAAGCACCGAAGGTGCGTAGGCACCTATTGTATCCGTTAGCGTTCTTCCCAGCAGGCACACAACGTCATAAGACGTTAATATTAGGTTAGATTTAGGTCGTGACGTCAGGTAACCAAAATCCAATGTCTAGCCAGCGTCTAAGGACAACGTTATTTTGACGTCCAATATCGACGTTAAATGACGTTGATATTTGGTTGATTTTAAGTTGTGTTGGAAAGTGACCAAAATCCAACGTCGAGCCAACATCTTAAGCCAACGTCATATTGACGTCAAATACTGACATTTATTCGTCAGGTATGGCAACCAAAATCCAACGTCTGATAGACGTCATAGTGGTAACGTCCACACAACGTCAAACTATAACATCATTAGACGTTGATATTTGGTTGGTTTTAAGTTGTGTTGGAAAGTGACCAAAATCCAACGTCGAGCCAACATCTTAAACAAACGTCATATTGACGTCAAATACTGACATTTATTCATCAGGTATGGCAACCAAAATCCAACGTCTGATAGACGTCATAGTGGTAACGTCCACACAACGTCAAACTCTAACATCATTAGACGTTGATATTTGGTTGATTTTAAGTTGTGTTGGAAAGTGACCAAAATCCAACGTCGAGCCAACATCTTAAGACAACGTCATATTGACGTCAAATACTGACATTTATTCGTCAGGTATGGCAACCAAAATCCAACGTCTGATAGACGTCATAGTGGTAACGTCCACACAACGTCAAACTCTAACATCATTAGACGTTGATATTTGGTTGATTTTAAGTTGTGTTGGAAAGTGACCAAAATCCAACGTCGAGCCAACATCTTAAGCCAACGTCATATTGACGTCAAATACTGACATTTATTCGTCAGGTATGGCAACCAAAATCCAACGTCTGATAGACGTCATAGTGGTAACGTCCACACAACGTCAAAATCTAACATCATTAGACGTTGATATTTGGTTGATTTTAAGTTGTGTTGGAAAGTGACCAAAATCCAACGTTGAGCCAACATCTTTAGCCAACGTCATATTGACGTCAAATACTGACATTTATTCATCAGGTATGGCAACCAAAAACCAACGTCTGATAGACGTCATAGTGGTAACGTCCACACAACGTCAAACTCTAACATCATTAGACGTTGATATTTGGTTGATTTTAAGTTGTGTTGGAAAGTGACCAAAATCCAACGTCGAGCCAACATCTTAAGCCAACGTCATATTGACGTCAAATACTGACATTTATTTGTCAGGTATGGCAACCAAAATCCAACGTCTGATAGACGTCATAGTGGTAACGTCCACACAACGTCAAACTCTAACATCATTAGACGTTGATATTTGGTTGATTTTAAGTTGTGTTGGAAAGTGACCAAAATCCAACGTCGAGCCAACATCTTAAACCAACGTCATATTGACGTCAAAAACTGACATTTATTCGTCAGGTATGGCAACCAAAATCCAACGTCTGATAGACGTCATAGTGGTAACGTCCACACAACGTCAAACTCTAACATCATTAGACGTTGATATTTGGTTGATTTTAAGTTGTGTTGGAAAGTGACCAAAATCCAACGTCGAGCCAACATCTTAAGCCAACGTCATATTGACGTCAAATACTGACATTTATTCGTCAGGTATGGCAACCAAAATCCAACGTCTGATAGACGTCATAGTGGTAACGTCCACACAACGTCAAAATCTAACATCATTAGACGTTGATATTTGGTTGATTTTAAGTTGTGTTGGAAAGTGACCAAAATCCAACGTTGAGCCAACATCTTTAGCCAACGTCATATTGACGTCAAATACTGACATTTATTCGTCAGGTATGGCAACCAAAATCCAATGTCTGATAGACGTCATAGTGGTAACGTCCACACAACGTCAAACTCTAACATCATTAGACGTTGATATTTGGTTGATTTTTGGTTGTGTTGGAAAGTGACCAAAATCCAACGTCGAGCCAACATCTTAAGCCAACGTCATAGTGACGTCAAATACAGACATTTATTCATCAGGTATGGCAACCAAAAACCAACGTCTGATAGACGTCATAGTGGTAACGTCCACACAACGTCAAACTCTAACATCATTAGACGTTGATATTTGGTTGATTTTAAGTTGTGTTGGAAAGTGACCAAAATCCAACATCGAGCCAACATCTTAAGCCAACGTCATATTGACGTCAAATACTGACATTTATTCGACAGGTATGGCAACCAAAATCCAACGTCTGATAGACGTCATAGTGGTAACGTCCACACAACGTCAAACTCTAACATCATTAGACGTTGATATTTGGTTGATTTTAAGTTGTGTTGGAAAGTGACCAAAATCCAACGTCGAGCCAACATCTTAAGCCAACGTCATATTGACGTCAAATACTGACATTTATTCGTCAGGTATGGCAACCAAAATCCAACGTCTGATAGACGTCATAGTGGTAACGTCCACACAACGTCAAACTCTAACATCATTAGACGTTGATATTTGGTTGATTTTAAGTTGTGTTGGAAAGTGACCAAAATCCAACGTCGAGCCAACATCTTAAGCCAACGTCATATTGACGTCAAATACTGACATTTATTTGTCAGGTATGGCAACCAAAATCCAACGTCTGATAGACGTCATAGTGGTAACGTCCACACAACGTCAAACTCTAACATCATTAGACGTTGATATTTGGTTGATTTTAAGTTGTGTAGGAAAGTGACCAAAATCCAACGTCGAGCCAACATCTTAAACCAACGTCATATTGACGTCAAAAACTGACATTTATTCGTCAGGTATGGCAACCAAAATCCAACGTCTGATAGACGTCATAGTGGTAACGTCCACACAACGTCAAACTCTAACATCATTAGACGTTGATATTTGGTTGATTTTAAGTTGTGTTGGAAAGTGACCAAAATCCAACGTCGAGCCAACATCTTAAGCCAACGTCATATTGACGTCAAATACTGACATTTATTCGTCAGGTATGGCAACCAAAATCCAACGTCTGATAGACGTCATAGTGGTAACGTCCACACAACGTCAAAATCTAACATCATTAGACGTTGATATTTGGTTGATTTTAAGTTGTGTTGGAAAGTGACCAAAAATCCAACGTTGAGCCAACATCTTTAGCCAACGTCATATTGACGTCAAATACTGACATTTATTTGTCAGGTATGGCAACCAAAATCCAACGTCTGATAGACGTCATAGTGGTAACGTCCACACAACGTCAAACTCTAACATCATTAGACGTTGATATTTGGTTGATTTTAAGTTGTGTAGGAAAGTGACCAAAATCCAACGTCGAGCCAACATCTTAAACCAACGTCATATTGACGTCAAAAACTGACATTTATTCGTCAGGTATGGCAACCAAAATCCAACGTCTGATAGACGTCATAGTGGTAACGTCCACACAACGTCAAACTCTAACATCATTAGACGTTGATATTTGGTTGATTTTAAGTTGTGTTGGAAAGTGACCAAAATCCAACGTCGAGCCAACATCTTAAGCCAACGTCATATTGACGTCAAATACTGACATTTATTCGTCAGGTATGGCAACCAAAATCCAACGTCTGATAGACGTCATAGTGGTAACGTCCACACAACGTCAAACTCTAACATCATTAGACGTTGATATTTGGTTGATTTTTGGTTGTGTTGGAAAGTGACCAAAATCCAACGTTGAGCCAACATCTTAAGCCAACGTCATATTGACGTCAATTACTGACATTTATTCGTCAGGTATGGCAACCAAAATCCAACGTCTGATAGACGTCATAGTGGTAACGTCCACACAACGTCAAACTCTAACATCATTAGACGTTGATATTTGGTTGATTTTAAGTTGTGTTGGAAAGTGACCAAAATCCAACATCGAGCCAACATCTTAAGCCAACGTCATATTGACGTCAAATACTGACATTTATTCGACAGGTATGGCAACCAAAATCCAACGTCTGATAGACGTCATAGTGGTAACGTCCACACAACGTCAAACTCTAACATCATTAGACGTTGATATTTGGTTGATTTTAAGTTGTGTTGGAAAGTGACCAAAATCCAACGTCGAGCCAACATCTTAAGCCAACGTCATATTGACGTCAAATACTGACATTTATTCGTCAGGTATGGCAACCAAAATCCAACGTCTGATAGACGTCATAGTGGTAACGTCCACACAACGTCAAACTCTAACATCATTAGACGTTGATATTTGGTTGATTTTAAGTTGTGTTGGAAAGTGACCAAAATCCAACGTCGAGCCAACATCTTAAGCCAACGTCATATTGACGTCAAATACTGACATTTATTTGTCAGGTATGGCAACCAAAATCCAACGTCTGATAGACGTCATAGTGGTAACGTCCACACAACGTCAAACTCTAACATCATTAGACGTTGATATTTGGTTGATTTTAAGTTGTGTAGGAAAGTGACCAAAATCCAACGTCGAGCCAACATCTTAAACCAACGTCATATTGACGTCAAAAACTGACATTTATTCGTCAGGTATGGCAACCAAAATCCAACGTCTGATAGACGTCATAGTGGTAACGTCCACACAACGTCAAACTCTAACATCATTAGACGTTGATATTTGGTTGATTTTAAGTTGTGTTGGAAAGTGACCAAAATCCAACGTCGAGCCAACATCTTAAGCCAACGTCATATTGACGTCAAATACTGACATTTATTCGTCAGGTATGGCAACCAAAATCCAACGTCTGATAGACGTCATAGTGGTAACGTCCACACAACGTCAAAATCTAACATCATTAGACGTTGATATTTGGTTGATTTTAAGTTGTGTTGGAAAGTGACCAAAAATCCAACGTTGAGCCAACATCTTTAGCCAACGTCATATTGACGTCAAATACTGACATTTATTTGTCAGGTATGGCAACCAAAATCCAACGTCTGATAGACGTCATAGTGGTAACGTCCACACAACGTCAAACTCTAACATCATTAGACGTTGATATTTGGTTGATTTTAAGTTGTGTAGGAAAGTGACCAAAATCCAACGTCGAGCCAACATCTTAAGCCAACGTCATATTGACGTCAAATACTGACATTTATTCGTCAGGTATGGCAACCAAAATCCAACGTCTGATAGACGTCATAGTGGTAACGTCCACACAACGTCAAACTCTAACATCATTAGACGTTGATATTTGGTTGATTTTTGGTTGTGTTGGAAAGTGACCAAAATCCAACGTCGAGCCAACATCTTAAGCCAACGTCATATTGACGTCAAATACTGACATTTATTCATCAGGTATGGCAACCAAAAACCAACGTCTGATAGACGTCATAGTGGTAACGTCCACACAACGTCAAACTCTAACATCATTAGACGTTGATATTTGGTTGATTTTAAGTTGTGTTGGAAAGTGACCAAAATCCAACATCGAGCCAACATCTTAAGCCAACGTCATATTGACGTCAAATACTGACATTTATTCGACAGGTATGGCAACCAAAATCCAACGTCTGATAGACGTCATAGTGGTAACGTCCACACAACGTCAAACTCTAACATCATTAGACGTTGATATTTGGTTGATTTTAAGTTGTGTTGGAAAGTGACCAAAATCCAACGTCGAGCCAACATCTTAAGCCAACGTCATATTGACGTCAAATACTGACATTTATTCGTCAGGTATGGCAACCAAAATCCAACGTCTGATAGACGTCATAGTGGTAACGTCCACACAACGTCAAACTCTAACATCATTAGACGTTGATATTTGGTTGATTTTAAGTTGTGTTGGAAAGTGACCAAAATCCAACGTCGAGCCAACATCTTAAGCCAACGTCATATTGACGTCAATTACTGACATTTATTCGTCAGGTATGGCAACCAAAATCCAACGTCTGATAGACGTCATCGTGGTAACGTCCACACAACGTCAAACTCTAACATCATTAGACGTTGATATTTGGTTGATTTTAAGTTGTGTTGGAAAGTGACCAAAATCCAACATCGAGCCAACATCTTAAGCCAACGTCATATTGACGTCAAATACTGACATTTATTCGTCAGGTATGGCAACCAAAATCCAACGTCTGATAGACGTCATAGTGGTAACGTCCACACAACGTCAAACTCTAACATCATTAGACGTTGATATTTGGTTGATTTTAAGTTGTGTTGGAAAGTGACCAAAATCCAACGTCGAGCCAACATCTTAAGCCAACGTCATATTGACGTCAATTACTGACATTTATTCGTCAGGTATGGCAACCAAAATCCAACGTCTGATAGACGTCATCGTGGTAGTATCCACACAAAGTCAAACTCTAACATCATTAGACATTGGTATTTTGTTAGTTTTAGGTTGTGGCATTAACCCTTTAATGTGTATGTTTACATCATTGTGATCACCACTGGCTTGGTGTAAAAAAATTGCATTTTTCAAAATATAGCTGTACATTTAATAATAATTTGGATTTGTCTGTGCATGTTTTTGTTTACTTTTAAAGGTCTGGTGCAAATCTATGTCCATTATTTGGCTGACAGACTGCAACGATTTTCGTTAAAAAATCTTCGTCGCTCTGATTACGTCACCTTCTTCGTTGCTCTGATTGGTTGTAGCAATATCCTATTGTGTGGAGAGGGAGTTTGAAAGACAACCGTTTATCCCACCCCTCCGGTTGAGCCCTGTCTATGGAGAGTGCCCAGACCCTACATTTATGTGGGTCTGGCTTGTCAGGCTAACAGAATGCAGTAGCTGCACAACTCTCTCTAGGTCGAAACTTTCAGGCCTCTGCCTACACATCAGTTGATTCAAATAGCTTTACAAAGGAAATTGTGAGCAGAGAAAGTAGAAATAATCTTTAAAAGCTCAAACTCTCCAAAAAACAAACAAAAAAACATTGACCAACATGTCATACAGCCATCGTAAAGTATTGGTATGTTATCTGATCTGATCAGAATATGCATTTTTTTTTGTGTGAGAGAAACCCTATACCTATGGGAAATTTGAAATCAGAAAAAAAAAAAAAACAGCATAGAGAAAAGGGTCTGAAAGGACTGGAATGCATACAAGGGTGCAATGTGTAGAAAACGCACAATCAAATATGAAAAAAAATTGAATCCTCAATTTGTTTGTTACTAGTAGGGATGAGCGAGTACAGCATTATCTGTATCTGTATCTGTATCTGTTAACCCTATTGAATTATCTGTATCTGTATCTGTACTCGGAGTGGGCGGGGCCTAATCCGGAAGTGAGTGGGATTTAACCTGGAAGTTGGTCATGTTGTCTTGAAATGGGCGGGGCTTTAACCAGTATGTTATTTTAAGCATGCAATTGATATGGGTTGATCAGAAATTGTTATATTTATTGCTGATTAGAAAACTATTTACATGACAGCATCAGCATTGAGCTTCAGATCAGTGGTTTTGATCATGATAACAAACGAACCATATACAGAACAAGTTTTGCAACAATGAATACAACACATGCGGTTGCAATTATGAAGTAAAATGTAATGGACAAGAGTTTTCATTTCAACATAACTTTCTTTTTTTAACCTTGAGCAGTGTGATTTTTTATTTATTTATTTATTTGGTTCTTCTTTTTTTCCACACCAGGTATGTGTGTGTGTGTGTGTGTGTGTGTGTGTGTGTGTGTGTGTGTGTGTGTGTGTAGCTTATTCATTTGTAATATAGTTTTTTTTATACCACTACTTCGAACCAGCAGAAGGTTTAAAAAAAAAAACTCAGATGAACGGCAGAGAGAGGGAGAGAGAGAGAGAGTGTGTGTGTGTGTGTAACTAATTTGTAATACCACTACTTCCTTTTTTTATTTTTTTATTTACTTATGAAATACAAAAAAGAAAGTGTCAGACACTCAGTGAGTGAAGTAAAAAAAACTGGTCAGAGCCAATTGACTGTTTAAAAAAGAAAAAAAAATCTCCGACAGGCAGAGACGCGAGTCGCTTTTACCAAGCACCACGTCTGAACAAACCCCGCGTTTACCAAAACTCTACTGGTTAAGTAAGTACTACAAACAAACCAAAGTAAAAAACAAACCTGAAGCTGAAGAAACCCTAAACGTTAACGGAAAAAACCCGCAAACCTGAGTGACTGAGGGAGAGAACGAGAGAGAGCCACTGATCTATATAATGACTGGATTGCTCATTGCGTTCTAAAATGCCGTTAGGCAGTGAAGCCACCGGAAGTGTTCGATCCGCCATCTTACTATTCCCTACCGGCAGAGTGCGCCATTGATTTCGCATGTAAACCACTGACCTAAAATCACCCGATTTGAAGCGTTTCATTCACACATCATTAGTTTTGAGGATATGTGTATGTAAATAAATTATACTTAAGATGTTACCTGGAATGTTTATGGTCTTTTCGGGCTGGATAAGCGATATATATTGAAATCGTTTAGGTGGGTGTGTCAGCCGCGCACTTGCAGACACAGGTGAGTTAACTGAACCAAAACGAAAATATATTTATGTACCCAATTATGCAGGAAATTATAAACAAAACCGTGTATATGGTATTAGTAGCCTACCTGAAATTGTTTCGATTGTACAATATTGCTCTTGTACTATAAATTTAAATCTTTGAAATAAAGCTTAATGTCTTTAAGTAATCAGCGCGGTATGGTGCGTTTTTTTTTAACGAGCAGCATCTATTTCAGTCTCTTCAAATCACCAAATTCTGTAATGATTTACTAACATTACTGTTTCCATGTGAGTAAAATGCTGCGTATATATGTTGAATTAATTATTAATTTAACGAACAAATCATTACCTGCTTCAAAATAAATAATGTTATTAATGAATATATAATAATATAACATACAATAAACGAATTAATAACAAAAGTATTGTTGAAACACGTAGTTAGCCTACTGTACGAATAAATACAACAAAATGACATAAACAGTGAATAACTGTACTAAGATGAATTAAGGTGTTCATTCAGATTTATGAGCACATTTTCTTTTGTAAACATATGTTGAACGCCCGATGTTTATGCTTATCTGATGTACATGACTGTAATGTAGGCTTTATGAACGTACATTTTTAATAAGCAGAGGGAATTCCCGACAATAAACAAATAACCGTTTACATGCTTAGGACGTTTGCGTTGTAAAAATGCACAGTGAGACTTCAGATATAAAAACGCTGACTTGTTATGTGATGTTTTCTCAATGAAATCGTATAATCTCCTATTCATTCAATGGAATGTATGCGAATAGTAGGGAATACTAATATGGCGGCGCGGTGGCTTCACTTTTATGACGTCATGAGCAATCCAGTTCTCTATTATAGATCAGTGGAGAGAGCGCGCTGTTCTCTTCTCTGCTCAGTGTTCTGTGTGTGTGTGAGCAGAGCGGGACCGTTCACATGTCGCGCCTAAAAACGTGTGGAAAACGCTAGGCACGCCGCTTTCTTCCTTATCATCAACAAAGCGCTCGGGCGCTTGCACTCCGGAAGCATCTGCCGTTTCTAAGCAACCATCAGTTGCGCTCTAGCTCCAAGCTTCGGTGCGCTTGCTGCATTCTGAAAAGTTGATTTGTTTCGCTTCCATTATGCGCGCGCAAGCCGCGCGTCTACATTTAAAATAACGAATTTGAGCACGCAAAAGACGCTACATGTGAACGGCCCCTAAATCTGTATGTGTGTAGGGGAGGGACGCTGTGATTAGTCTATCACAGAACGCAGACACAGTAAACTACCCAATGAGAATTTTTATTCAATCCGAGCACAGATATTGACTCGTATTACTCGTATGATACTCGTACTCGGCAAAAGTGCTTTATCCGTGCCGGATACTCGTTTCAGCCGAGTATCCGGCTCAACTCTATCATCAACAAAGCGCTCGGGCGCTTGCGCTCCGGAAGCATCTGCCGTTTCTAAGCAACCATCAGCTGCGCTCTAGCTCAAAGCTTCGGTGCGCTTGCTGCATTCTGAAAAGTTGATTTGTTTCGCTTCCATTATGCGCGCGCAAGCCGCGCGTCTACATTTAAAATAACGAATTTGAGCACGCAAAAGACGCTACATGTGAACGGCCCCTAAATCTGTATGTGTGTAGGGGAGGGACGCTGTGATTAGTCTATCACAGAACGCAGACACAGTAAACTACCCAATGAGAATTTTTATTCAATCCGAGCACAGATATTGACTCGTATTACTCGTATGATACTCGTACTCGGCAAAAGTGCTTTATCCGTGCCGGATACTCATTTCAGCCGAGTATCCGGCTCAACTCTAGTTACTAGGAGTGCCTCTGTGACTCCCTTTTCGGGCCATCAGAGGGAATTTTCCCCTTCCCCATTTTGACTTCACTACATTTCACATAATCTCCATACCTGGTACTGATCTTGCATGCCACCTGTAGCTCAATACCTGCTTTACTATCACAAATACAGCTGCAAATGGATCCCAGTCTGATTGATCACTATATTGTCATATGTGCATGTTTGCATTAAGGAAACACCTTGCAGTGAGGTGCCAGGTTAACCACTGAATCATCTTGCTGCTGCAAGCAATGCAGTGACAAAATTAATAAGAGTACAAGTCAGATGATGTCATCAGTGTGATTTTTATTTCAAAATAACAGATTTTTGTTAAAGGTAACAGTGAACTCCAGGGGACCACTGTTTGCATTATATATTTTATAATATTTTAATATTTATTCAGCATTTTGTTTTATTATGCCATTTTTATCATATATTAGATAATTATGAATACATTATTGTGTTGATAAATTATTTTAAATGACAGAAAAACCTGTTTTTTTTTTTTTTTTTACTTCAAAATAAAGCACTTTCCTGCTGAACATGGCTGTGGGGACAAGCAATATTGTGGTGCTTGGAATTATTTATAATTAAAACCAAATATTGTCTCAGTGATGGAGCAAAAAAGTCTAATTGTTCAAATAAGACATTGTTTTAATGTGAAAAAAAAATAAAATAAATAAATATATAATATATATATATATATATATATATATATATATATATATATATATATATATATATATATATAGCCTATTGTATATAATTCAACCCCAATGTGTTTTTCATTTGTAATATTTACAAGGTTAGGGTCAGAAAAGGTAATGCATACATCTATGTTAGCCTACATATATGATGGAACATATTGCTTCTTTAAAATATATATAAAAAAACAATTTCTGTCAGTAGAACTAATTTAAATAATAGTATTATTATTATTGTTGTTATTATTATTAAAATCATATAACAAGTTTACTTTTTAACTTATTTATTTATTTTTGAATTGCGAACTCCCATGCCCCCCTTGTGCAAACATGCAACACGGTAACGCCCTTGCGCCATTTTGTACTTGGCGGTCTTTTTTTATTTTTTTTGGAGGATCAATTTATCACGAGGTCTGAGGTGCACAGCTGGCAGCTAACTGTGGTAAGTACATTTGGAAATTTGATTATATAT